>NC_052360.1:2082957-2149250 GCF_009727055.1 Benincasa hispida
TATATATATATATATATATATATATAACAATTAAAAACTGTCAATTCCATATATTCGGTGGTTTTCTCCATAATTAGTTTCTCCTTAATAACATATAACACATCAATTCGAGGAAATAAGGCTAGTTTCTTTTAATCCGTCACTCATTTGGCTATGAATCTTTCACTATAATCATAGTTTAATAGTATTTACGGCATGTTTGAAATTGATTTTGACATAGTTAGAAATCATTTTTATTAAGAATATTCAAAAAACTCGATTATCCGAAAAGATCGATCAATCCCACCTAACTCGTGCGATTTGGGTTGGATTTGTTCAAAATTTTATGGATTGGGTTGGCCATGAGTTTACCTAATATAACCCAAACCAACCCGAACCAATCCAAATGTATTATTAACATTAAAATATATATTTTTTTATTACTTATAACATAATTATTTATACATATGTTGATTTTAATTTAATATTTTTTAATAATTTATTTTTTGAATGTAGCTTTTTTGCATTTTAGAAAAAAAAAATCACTATATAAATTAAAATTAAATTGTTAATCTTAATTCAATATAGGAAAATAATTAAATTAGATTTTTATCTATTTATATTTTGTGAACAAAATTTTAAATAAATGATCCGATTAACGTGAACCAACATATGAGTTTGGTTATTTTTTAATAAGGGTTATTTTGGTTTAAAAAGTCTTTCAACCCATCCAACTCATGAACATCTCTGACTTTTATGATGTTCGATCAAAATCACTTCGATAGGTGTTTTTAATCGTTTGAAATGAATTTTAATTTATAAAAATCGTGTTTAAAAGTGTATAAAATCAAATATTAAATTGTTATGGAATAATTACAGATCAATTTTAGAGTGATTTTAAATATGAAGAAAAAAAAAAAAAAAAAGGAGATTTTAACCGTCTAAAGACCCTCTCTTTAGAAAAAGTGCATTTGCAACCCATGTGAAATTTTGTATTTCGATTATTTTCTTAAATAGTGACTTTTTAGTATATAATAAATAAATATGATACAACTCTGTTGTGTTTACCATCAACTTTTAAAAATTAGATAATATAATAACTTAGTACAAAGAGAGAAATATTGTTCTAGTAATTAAAATATTGAATTAATATGTTAATATTTCAATATTGTAATATATATATTACATATCAACTATGAAGTCATAGAAAAGATGCATTATTTCGTCGTATATTAATTACTATTTTTAATAATTAAATCCTCTCTTCTTTTTATTTTCATCAAACTTTAAATCTCATGGTATTAATTTTTAAGAATGTAAATGTAAATATTTATTTATTTTTTCTTTTTTTACAAATGCATCTCATATATATATTAAAAGAGATTCATCTATTGCATCATATCTCAGAAAATCACATCTCGTCAACATCAATTCCACTTATTCGATCTAATAATTTATCTTGTAAACTAAAAATTGGAAAAATTACTGTACATCCTATCTCAAAGAATCATACTATCAATATTAATTATACTTATCTTAGACTTTATTTTTTAAATATATAAATTTATTTTATAAACTAAAAATGGATAAAACCACCTCAATATCTTTGAAACTCATACCTACATTTCAAAAATCTCAACCACTCAATAAAAACAAGATGAAAATTTATGAAAATGCCTTCATTATGAAATTCTCTCAATACAATCCTAGAGAAGGATATTAGTGGACGTGTTTACTACGAGGGGATAAATTCTGACTTATTAAAATTGTAATTAGGCTAAAACTTTTTAGTTCTTGGCACAATTTAAAAATCAAATGTTATCATAAATTTTTGGTTTTCATTTTTGAAAATCAAACTTTATAAAAACACACGTACATCTACCACTACAGTCGCACGAAAATCGTGGGTAGAAGTAATTTTCAGAGGTTATGGCCAAAATTTCTCAAATTAGAAAGAGTTAACCATTAACCATTACACTCAAAATTCAGTTAATTTTAAATCATCTTAAACCAACCCATTTTATAAACTCAACCAATTTATTCTATAAACTCATTTTTGAAAAAATGAGTTTCTAAACACAATTTTTTTTTTTTAATAGAATGACTTATTTTTTAAAATAATGACTTGTATTCAAATACACCCTAGTCTGCTTTCAACTTCCAATAGTTTTTTCTGCTATATTTGTAACCAAAATCTGGACGGGGTGAAAAAATATTTTTTTTTGTATTTGATAAAATTTAGAAAATATTTTATATTTGTTTGATGATTTTATTCTTTTCCTTAATTTGTGAGCCATGCCACCGATTCTTTTTTTTTTTTTTCTTTTTTTTTTTTAATGTTACCCAACTTATTGTAATATTCTTTTCGTTGTTCCAATAATTTCCCATCAAATTACCCAGGAATATAATTTACAAATTTAAGTGAATTAATAATTATTCTTTAAAAAAAAATAATTATTATTCTTTATCAATTGCAAGAGTTAATTGCAAATTCGGAAATAAATAACCTCAATTTTCAATTCCAACAAAACTCTTGTGATAACTGAAGATTGTCCATCGAGATTCAAAATAAACTATTGTAAAATCTTGAACAAGAAATCCATGAGGAGAGAAGAAGCGCAATGAATCAACGAATAGTATGAAATTTCATATCAAATTCCCAGAAAAAAAGAAAAAGAAAAAGAAAAAAATACAAACCGCAGAAGAGAATCAATCATCTAATTCCGTCTAACAGATCAAGAACAACGAAGAAAGAGAAGAACACTCTGTAATCTGTTTTCATATGTATACACAATTTCCGCAATCTCCGATACTCGTATAACCTAATTGTAAACCGTGAAATTGAAAGAATGAGAAGAAAATTATGACTCATCAGTTAGATTGAATGTTGATTTCAAACGAGACCTCAATTCGGGACGAGAGTTTCAAAGCAATTGAGGCCATCTAACTCCAGAGCAAATCTCGGCTTGATAGACGAATTCTTGGAATTCGCTTCTTCTTTCTTGCTCGGCAGAGACTTTGCGGCGGCGGAAGCAGCGCAGGAGGCAGAGCCGCCATTGTTGGGAGTGAAGGAAGGTACAGAGGAAGAATCCCTAACGAATTTGCCGAGGAGCAATTCGGCAGCGAAGGCATCGAACAAACTGAACATGGAATTCATCTTCTTCTTCTTTGAGATTTGAATTGTTGTATGGATTGGTGAGGAATTTGATGAAATTTGGGGAATGAGAATGGGATTTTATAGGGGAACTTCTTTGATGAGGATTTCAAATACCTAGAAGTTTCTTTAAAATATTTAGTTGGCGTGGTGTAGTCAGAGAGGACTTGTTCTTTAAAGGCGTGTTGAACAAGGGAAGTTAGCGTAGTGGGATTTCTTCGCAGATCCTAACCGTCCATTCTTATCCTACTCCTACTCCCCCTTCTATGACCAAAGACTATTCTATATTAAAGGAAACCATTTATTTTTATTATTTATTTACAAAATATTTACAAATATGGTAAATTTTTACTATTATTTATAAATATTTTCAACATCATTTAAAATAATCTCTCTAGTTTTGAAAAAGTTATGCAACACAAAATTTAAAGATTGAACTTTGTTTATTATATGGGTCATATTTGCATTAGCAGCCGTGTTATTGTTTATTTTCTTTTCTGTTATTTATATCTTGATCAAAACTTTTAGATTACATTGTAATTTTGAAGTTGAATGACTATAGATGGATATAAAATTCAATTATATGATCTTTGTTACGATAAAAACTAAATCTTACCCATCAATAAGTATACAGAACAAGATTAAATTGTTATAAAATTTAAAACGTAGACGAATTAATATTCTTTTAACTTCAGATTTTTTTGGGTTGAAATTAATATACTTTAAAAGATTTTGACAGTAACCAAATTTGAAAAAAAAAAAAATGCTTTGGAAAATGGGGAACGATGAGATAACTAAAGTGGGACCCACAGGATGCATTGAACGACGACCGATGTCGCGGGAGATGACCAGAAGCATCAGTTACCTGTGGGGTCCACGAAAAAGTAAGTTCGAGTCAATCAAGGAAGAATGAATACTTATATCATCGTTCGATACAATGGAATCCTTGTTCAATTTTTTAAATAAAAACTTAAAAGGCTAAATTATTTATTTTCCATCCTACTTTAAATTGAATATATATATATACCACTATAGACGAATCCAAAGGCTCTACTAAGAAACAATGTTCGGAAATTGCAAAAAAATGGAACACATTTTAGAGCGTCGAAGAATTGGTTGGGACGTTGAGTTAATATAGGATATTTAAACTTCATATATATGTAGAATTTATATATCTATGAAATTTATATGTTTGTGTTTGGGATAGAGGTATTCATAGATTGGATTAGATTGAATTGAAAGACGACCTAACTCAATTTTTCAGGTTATAAATTTATTCAACCTAAATAATCTTTATTAAAAAATGAACCCAACCCAACCATGAAATATTTGGGTTGGGTTGGTTCGGGTTAATAGAGTCATTTACTTAAAATTTTATTTTAAAAAGAAACAAAAAATAAATATGTAAAATCTAATTTAATTATTTTCATATATTGAATCAAGATTAACTACTCAATTTCAATTTATATAATGAAAAAGGTAAAGAAACTATTTTTAAGAGTTGTTGAAGAATAAATTATTAAAAAATATTGAAATAAAATAAAATTAATATAAATAATTGTGTTATAAATAATAAAAAAATATTTTAAAGTTAATAATAAATTCGGGTTGGTTTGGATTATATTAGGTGAACTCGTTAACCAACCCAACTCATAAAATTTTCATTTATTTGAACCCAACTCAATTCAAATGAGTTAATAACCCAACTCAAACCGTATAGGATATTAAAACGCCCAACTCCAAATCATTTTTATATGTGTTTTAGGTGATTTAGGGTGGGTTTAGACATGTTCTAAATAATTTTTTAGCTACTATTTTTTTTTTGTCTTGAAACATCTCGCAATAACTTTCCAACTTTCGAATTTAAAATGCCCAACTTCAAATCATTTTTTATATGTGTTTTAGGTGATAAATTTTTAGCTACTATTTTTTTATCTCACAACATCTTGCAATATCTCGCAATAACTTCCAACTTTACAACTGAAAATGTCCAACTTCAAATATTTTTATATGTGTTTTAGGTGATTTAGGGTGAGTTTGGACATGTTTTCGCAATAATTTTTCAAACTTTCGAACTTGAAATACCTAACTCCAAATAATTTGTATATGTGTTTTAGGTGATTTAGTGTGGGTTTTGACATGTTTTAGATATTTTTTTTAATTTTTTTTTATCTCACAACATCTTGTAATATCTCGCAATAACTTCTAAACTTAAAATGTTCAACTCCAAATCATTTTTATATGTGTTTTAAGGTGATTTGAGGTGAGTTTGGACATGTTTTAGATACTTTTTCAGCTACTGCTTTTTATCTTGCAATAATTTTTCAACTTCCGAACTTGAAATGCCTAACTCCAAATCATTTTTATACATGTTTTATGTGATTTAGTGTTTTTATGCACATGTTTTAGCTAGCTTTTTAGGTTTTTTTTTCTTGGTAACATTTCTCATTTTATGTTTATTTATGTTCTAATTCAATTATATGTATATCCTTTTTTTTTGTTTTGATTTAAGTTCTTTAAATATCCACGACGTCAAGAAATACTCCCATGTACGATGTGAAGCAACAACATTGGGTTTTATTATGCTTCGAAAAATTCGATTGAAATTTGTAATACATGAATATTATTTGAAGGATTCAATTATAATGACACATTTCAATTATGTTTTGATTATGGACGAATATTTTTTTGTTTTGTTTTGGGTTGGCCTTCCAACTATGGAATAATACCTTGATGTATTGAGACTTATAATTCATGTATATATTATTTGAAGAATTCAATTATAATGTGTATATCTTATTATAAATAATATTTTATCTTGTCTCTATTTTGCAAGCCTTGGAAAAGTATCTCGCAACAAACAAATTCTAATAAGTCATTAGGTAGGTTTTCATATATCTCCAACAACAAAAAATATAATAAATAGTAGCTAAAAAATATCTAAAACATGTTCAATCTCACCCTAAATTACCTAAAATACATAAAAATGATTTGGATTTGGGTATTTCATGTTTGGAAGTTGGAAAGTTATTTGAAATGTTGAGAGATAAAAAACAGTAGCTAAAAACCATCTAAAATATGACCAAACTCACTCTAAATCTTCTAAAACATATATAAAAATGATTCCGTTTGACATTTTAAATTTGAGAGTTAGAGAATTGCTGCGAGATAAAAAAAAAAAAAAAAAAAAGTAGTAGTTAAAAAATTATCTAAAAGATGTCCAAACCCACCATAAATCACTTAGAACATATATATAAATCATTTGAAGTTGGGTGTTTCAAGTTTAGAAGTTAGAAAGTTATACAAGAAGCTAAAACATGAAGTCTGAAAGTGAGTTCGTGTTAGATGTTTCAAACTTAAAAAGTGGGAAGGTTAAATATGGGGTGTTTCGAGATAATAGCAAGATTAAAAAAAACGTACATAAAATTGAAATTAAAACATGTGCAGGCCTAGGAACTGAGTTTAGATGTTAATATTTTATGAGTATTGCTCATCTTTTAGCAGCTATACATTAGATGATTTGAATCTGAAGGTCATTTTTCTCTCATAAATGAGGCATTGTAATAGGTTGTAGCTAATCTATGACTTTTTATGTTTCATCCAAAGTCTCTACTGAAGTGCTAAAGTCACTTAGCTACCATGTAATGGGTGAAATTTCTTTGTTTAGTTCACAACTACTGTGGGGGTCTCATGTATTGCTCGTGAAGTTTGTTTTCCCCCTTGAAAATGTTTTCAAGTTATTGCATATGATGTCAAAGAACAATTAGCTGAGTCCGAAGTGCATTTGGTATTCGAAGTCGCCGCCGTCGTTCGAAGGTGTAGCTCTCGTTCGATGGCCCTACAAAGGAAGATTGGTATGGGAACTTCACCTGTTTTTCACTGAGACTGGGTTGGGGATCAAAATGATGTGTGCGGACGATGGAGGGAGGGACAACTACGTGAAGGAGATGATGGTTTTAGGATTTTTTTTTTTTTTTTTATTTTTTTATTTTTTTTATTTTTTTTAAGGGACAATTTGGATATTCATATGTCCATTAATCCCATAAGTCTTTTTTTAAAAAAAAAAAAAAAATCCATCCCAGACTTCTTTAACCCTCTCAAATTTATACTATTTTTAGCAATTTGCCAACAATATTGGATGATATGATAAGAGTATGTTGGGTAAAGAAATTCGGATTTTGGTTTATATTTTCATATTAGTTTAGTAAATATATGTTTTTGCATCGAATCCGGATTCTATTTTTGAAAACTTGTGAATAACTGTTATTCGTCATTGAATCTGAAAGTAATTCGTTGTACCGTGAAAACCATTCCCTTGAAAGCAAATTCGGCACAATCGTGATGTGAATCTTTTTTGTTGGTTGCTCTTCAAGGTTAATACAACACCCACTCTCAAATGTGCACTCGTTGGATGGAGGGTTGGAATCAAATTGAGAGAAAAGTATGCTCAGAATCAAAACAGACAAAGATAAAAAGATGATGGATCGGAATATGGTAGGCCCACTAGTTTTTTAAGAAGAGGAGGAAGATGAAGAAGAGAGAAAACAACTAAAATTAATACCAATCTGAAACAATTAAGGGCATACGTTAATCCTAAAAGAGTTTTTTCAATCCAAATAATTAAAGCTTCAACCATTTAAAAAATAAAACTATTTCTTTTTCTCACAAAAACCCAAGTTCATTTAGACGACAGAAAAGCATTACACACATGTGAGAAAGAGCCCTTTACTCCCACTCCCTCTACATTTACAAGTCTCTAGAAGTTATCTCATATTTATATCTTCTAGTAAACAAATGAAAAGTGAAATTTCCTACGTGTCTTTGTAGATTTTGGGTCTAAAGTGTATGTGGATCATTCCTAATAATAATCAGAGATTTCGTTAATGTAAATAGGATGATAGGACGATAGAACATATAAAAGTAAGCTATTATGACTTGAAGGAGGTGAATGTCTATATATTTTCTCTCTAATATGTAGACTCTTTTGTATCATAATTAATTGCTACTAGCAATAGGAGAGATTTACATGTTTATATGAATTTAGTAGATGAGCAACGACATCAAACATGCATTATTATGGAATGTTTAAATTGAGTGTCCATTGGATAACTTGTGAATAATAAGATATTTCTACCTAAATTTGACTTATTTGTTAACATCAACCCCATATAAAATTCGAAGTTATGACACGTTTCTTGTTGCATTTTTTATATGGTTCATGTTTTGACATAATATGTTCTATCAATTGTAAATTGATTGAAAATCTATTAATTTTCTTTAGTGTTATGGATAATTTTGGACTTAAGAAAAAATCCAAAAAATGAAATAACATGAAATAGGTATAATCAAAATCTATCCGAACTCGGAATGCATAGGAGGCAAGCCCAACAAGACTCTAAAGAGGTATTAGGAAATGATATTTGTAATAGATAGTAAGATAAGAGAAAAAATCTAAAAATATATCACATCTTTAAAATATTTGCAAATATAGAAGTGTTAATCAGTCAATTTTTTGAATTTTTTTCTAATTTTCAAGTTTGTCATCCCTTGTCTTATCATGTTGCACATCTTCTTGTTCACTTTCTTTTTATTTTCTTTCTTTTCTCTTGTTTTTTTGCTTCTTCCCTTCCTTTTTATTTTTTATTTTTTATTTTTAGTTTTGTACCCAAGACTTGAAAGTACTCAATTCATAAGTGACTTAACACCAACAAGTCAATCATCAAGTTTGATTATTATAACGAAACATTAAATATAAATAGCAAATGAAAACGGATTTGAAAGAAACTACCTTATTTAGTTCTCAAATTTGTAGCATTTTTAGAATTATTTCTTAAAAGTTTGAAATAAGAAACAAGAATAGTTATTAAACAAGTTTATTTCTCAAAAAATGAGAAATGAGAACGTTATCAAACATGTCGATAGTTTTTTTTTCCTTTTTATAGGATTTTAAGAGTATGAAGTCTATCGGTAGCAAACTTGGAAAAATGGCATACATGACGCAAAATGAACGGCACAAATTGAAATATTTGTGTATTTATGTACCGCAATATTTGTATATTGATAATATCAATTATTACTTATATTGGTGATAAAACTTAGATAGATATTAGTCGTATTCATGTATTAGTGATATCGAGCTTAGGTAGATATTAGCGGTAGAAGTATATTAGTGATAAAAATCTATTATTGATAATCATGATAAAAGTTTCTCGATAATAGTCATTGATAGCTTTGAGTGTTAATATTTCAAAATTGATAGACACTAATAAAAGTCTATTAGTGATAGCCACTAATATTTTCTTCATTGATAACTTAGTTTTTTTTTTACTTTTTCACAGTTAATAGCCACTTATAGAAGTCCATCATTGATAGCCAACTTAGTGAATTTAATTAATAAAGTTAAATTTTGAATTAAAGTATAAGTAAAATGCCTAGAAGTTATAATAACAGCATGTTATCAGTAATAGAAGCTATCAATGATAGCATATTATTTGATGGTAAAAAGGAATGACAAAAGTTATCTATGATAACACGTTATCAATGATAGAAGCTATCACCAATAACTATGATATAAGTGATATTGATGATACCGGTGATAGAATTTAGGTGATATCTATATATCGATGATACCAATGATATAAAAGTAAATTCCATTTTATGAAAATCTATCATTGATAGTCACTACTAAAAGCTAATAGAAGCTAGATAGCTACAATAATTAGCGATTTTCTTATATCAATGATATGACTTAGGTATATATCAATTAAATGAATGATAGTAATGAAGGGATGAAAACCCTAAGGCACAATGGAAGCCAAAATACAAAACCCAAACGTATTTAAAATTGGCATTTTAAAACAAAATAATTTTGCATTGGAATAAAATAGAAAAATAGATTAAGCAAGTAATTCAAAAAATAATTATACAGTAGAAGAAATCTTACCTTGCAAACCTTGACAGTAGAATTTATCTATTGGGAATTAGGATTTGGCACCACCAGTTGGAGTCCTCCCTATTCTTGAGGAAAATTGAGGAGATAGAATTGTGAGATTCTTTTTTTTTTTCTTTCGGAATTGGGAGGAAGAGGAAAGAAAAAAACGATTAGAATTTTGATTATCGATCAATTCATCTTATTCATATTAAATTAATATTTGAACTTCTTTCAAATATTTCATTCTCTCATTTATTAATTTTGAATCATATCCAAAATTAAAAATAAAGTCAAAAAATGGTAAACATGCATAAAGCAAAAGCTAATAGAATCATTAAGCACTCTAATTACACATAATTTGATTTCAAACCATGCTAAAACAATAGTTTTACCAAAAAAAAAAAGGTTTCATTTGTGTATACCTTTGTTGATTCTCTTCAATTCCTTGTTGAATTCCACTAATTGGATCTCCAAATCCTTAGTAGACTACCCAGAGGAACTTCTCTACTATTCTCAGCCTTGGATTGAGTGGTGGAAACTCTAAATTGAGATGAATTAGGCAAGGGATTGGAGAGGGTTTGAAAGTTAAAGAGTTTTCAGCAGAAATTTCATAAATTTCAGAATGCATGATGAATAATTTCAGAAAATAAAGCTTTTATCAAGCTCAATCATGCAAGCACTCACTCCTTCAGCAATATGACACTTCAAATTGCACTTAGTGAGTGACCTAGGTGTTGAATTATGGAATAATCTAATAAAAATCCAAAATTGGGATAAATCCACTTACATTTTCATTTTCTTAATTTAAATTAATTAAATTTAAGAATAATTTAAATTTTAGTTCAATTTCTATAAATTGAATTTAAAAATTGAAAAATGATTTAATTTAAATAATTAATTAAATAAACAATAATTTAATATCAAATATTAAATTAATAAAACACCTAATTCAAACATGAATTCTATTCATGTAATTAATATTTAAAATTTTAAACTCTCCAATTACGTTTAATCTCGATAAAATTAAACGTTAATTATATCGAATATAATTATCTAAACCCTACAAAATTGATATTGAACCTTTCAAATTCAAACCCTAATTTCGAATTTGGACACTTCAAATTCACTCAATATTCTAATCCAAGGTGTAATATTTTACAATCTAGTAGAGGGACCTTATGGATCTACAGATCATGTGCTTCAATGATTTAAGATTACTTGGCTAAACTCTTTAAACCGAATTAATCGATATTCATTAACCACCAATACAGACCACTATAGCTCGATGGTTGCACTCTCCTCACTATAGATATATTTATGTCCACTTGATTTAACCATAATCAGTAAGTCGATTCTTCACAGGTCGTTCATATTTACAGCTAGATCAAAATTATTGTTTTACCCCTGTAGATACATTTTGCTCCTTAAGCTCCCACTGATCCTCTATTGAACAATTGGTTTATAGTCCAACTAATAAACCATGTCCCTCTCGGCCATGAGAGTGCGGGCCCCTTTGTTCAAGACCAGGAATCAATACTTAAGGAAACAACCTATCTATTAACCCTAAAATGGGTTGGAGCGAATTCTATCTTGTAGGACTATGTCCCAAGCTATCTATCTGCTCTTATCCCCAAAATGGGAGGCTTGTTGAGCAATGCTGTTGAACTATTCTTACCTATGCAGATCAAAGGATAATCTCGAATAAACAGAAGTTCATAGTTAGCTCAGGATTAAGATCGAGTTACCCTAGGTCACCGAATTGAAATAGTCAGTTTTAACAGTAAACGGTCGTTATAAAGAAAAGTTACTATTTCATGGTTTGATCTTATGCAAAAACTCTTTTGCATAAGATGCCCCCACTCGCATGTCTCCACATGAACAATTTTGGAATCGCCTTGTTTGTATCAGTATACAAAGTAGGCCGCATCCATAATGTCCCCAAGACAAGGTACCTAATCTCATCCATATACTTATAGACCTTTTTGGCTATATACTATAACTTGATCCTCTTTTATGTCTCTACATAGAGTCATAGTATTCATACTATATTCATGGATTCGGTTTATTGAATTTTAGAACATAATGCAATTTCAATAATACTTTTATTGATTAAATGATTTAACAATATTTTTATTGATAAATAGAATATGTTTCCATGATTACGAACTGCGAGTTTTAGGACATTCCCAACACTTTCTTCGTATTGTATGTGGATGATATCCTACTCATTGGGAATGATTTAGGTTTTTTGACTGATGTAAAGAAATGGCTGGCTGCCCAATTTCAAATGAAAGATTTGGGAGAGGCATAGTTTGTTCTAGGGATCCAGATCATTAGGGATCGTAAGAACAAAAGATTGTCTTGTCTCAAGCATCGTATATTGACAAGATGCTTGTTAGATATTCGATGCACAATTCCAAGAATGGTTTATTACCTTTAACACATGGAATTGTATTTTCTAAGGAACAATGTCCTAAGACTCCTCAAGAGGTTGAGGTAATGAGACGAATTCCATATGCATCGATTGTTGGTAGCCTTATGTATGCAATGTTATGTATCAGACCTGAAATTTGCTATGCAGTAAGGATTGTCAGTCGATATCAATCCAATTTAGGATTAGATCACTGAACAGCGTCAAAACAATTCTCAAGTACCTTCGAAGAACGAGGGACCATATGCTTGTGTGTGGAGATAAGGATTTGATCTTTACAGGATACACAAATTCTGACATTCACACTAATCTGGATTCTAAAAAATCCACATCAGGGTCAGTGTTTATTTTGAATGAAGAAGCTATAGTTTGACAAAGCATCAAGCAAGGATACATCGCAGACTTCACCATGGAAGTCGAATACGTAGCTTCTTGTGAAGTTGTTAAAGAGGTTGTTTGGCTTAAGAAATTCTTTACTGATTTGGAAGTTATTCCAAATATGTGTTTGCCCATCACATTTTATTGTGATAATAGTAGTGTTGTAGCAAATTCTAAGGAACCTAGGAGTCATCAAAGTGACAAACACATTGGCGAAAATATCACTTAATTCGGGAGATTGTGCATCAAGGTGACGTGATTGTCATGAAGATTGCTTTGAAGCACAAAGTTGCTGATCTGTTTACAAAGGCTTTCACAGATAAAGTGTTCGAGGGTCATTTAGAAAGTCTAGGTCTACGGGATATGCAACATATTGTCTAAGGCAAGTGAGAGATTTATTAGAATATAGTGTTTACCTTAGTTTATTGTATTTTGTACTTTATTTGTATTGTAAATTTGGCTCCCTAAGTTTTAGGACAAGTTGAAGATTGTTAGGATTGATATCCTAAATCTTTCTTGTATTCTCGTGGTTTATAAACTTTGTATAAAAAAATTGTTATAATTAAAAATAATTGTTATTTTATGAGCATACAACCAATCCAATAAACAAATACCCTATGTTAGTTTATGTAATTTATGTTGGGGTTGATGCCCTAAACTCTTGTAGGATCCTGTAATTTGTAAACACCTGTATGAACAAATGCTTGTGATGTAATAATATGAGATATTTTATTTGCATTTACCACAAACCAATAACTAAGATCCCTGGTTGTCGTTGTAACTTAAGCATATATGTGGAGACATACAAATGGATCATGTCTTATGATAACCTAAATTGTCTGTAGTATATGGATAAAGGAGGGAAACCTTATCCTGGTGACACTATAGATACGGCCAGCTTTGTAGATAGTTACAAGTGTTGTGACGTGCTACAGATGGTCTGATCCTGATCATTCATGTGAGACATGCGAGCGGCGGTGTCCTATACAAAGGAATTTGTATAAGACCGGACCACGAAGTATTTAGTTTCGTTATATAACACCGTTCATGACAGAGACTTTCATTTCACTAAGATGACCATAGGTAACATGACCTTAATTCTAAGTGAGTTGGGAATTCCTGTCTCTAAGGGCGATCCTTCGATTTGCATGGGTGCGAGTAGCCCGATTGCCGACTCAAACCTACCACTTTGGGGATTCGTCTGATTGGGGAGCTAGAAACTCAGCTACACAAGAAGGAATTCACTTCTTCCTCGAAGTAGGGGTAAGTAGATAGATTTCTCCCTTAAGGGTTGATTCCGGGGCTTGAACGATGTGGCGACACACATCTTCTCATGGTCCAAGAGGTGTCCACTCATAGTAGGACTATGATGTATTGTTCATTAGAGGGATTAGTGGTACTTAAGGGGTTATATGTAACTATAGGGGCAAAATGGTAAATTGGCCTAGCTGTACTTACGAACGATCTGTGAAAGGTTATCGTACTGTTAACTAGTTATATCCGATAGACATAGAAATATATCTGTAATGAGAAGAGTGCAGCTATCGGTCTTTAGTGGAGTGTCCGACTGTTAACGGATGGTGGATCTCGTGATTAAAAAGTTTAGTTAACTATTAACGTGTTGTTTGAGTCCGAGCTATAGGTCCATAAAGTCCCCTTGGTAACTCAATGAATTCAAGTTGAGAATCAGTTTTTGGGTCAGTTTGAAGTGTTCAAATTGGCAAGAGGGAGTTTGATTATATGTGATATAATTAAAATGGTTCAATTATATGTGATATAGTTGACATGATGTATGAGATATACTTGGAGAATTTTGATATAAATATGATTTATATTAAGTAATGGAGAAAATGACTATGGTTTAAATGTTACATATGATGTGATATTAAAACTATAGGTTATAAATATAATATGATAAGTTAGTTATTATATTTATTTATAATTAAAACAATTATACGATAATTGTAGGCGGTTTCTCCTTTAATCGTGTGTGAAGTGGGAGGTTATGTTCAATTTTCATAACTAAAGAATAAAATGAAAAATGTTTTCATTTTGTAAAGGATCGCTTCATTAAGTGCATGAGCAATCGTTTAGCTAACTAGAGATTGTACGACAACCTTCTAAGTGAGAGACTAAACGATCGTGTAGACGCCTTTGACTAAATGATCGTGTAAAGTTTGACTAAACAATCGCGTTCCTTAGCGAGATTTTCTAAACAATCGTGTAAATGATCACGCCTGTTTTTCTAGACGATCATATACCTGCTGAGTTTTACTAAACGATCAAGCACAAAATCTATACGATTGACAGTATACTCTTCCACTTGCTTGGTCGTCTAGTTCGATCGTTGTTTCCTCAAACCCTCCACCAAATTCATAACAGAGCCTACACCTCCTGGATTCTCACTCCGATAATTACAAGATTGTCAACTGGTGGTATTCGAGAAGTTGCTTATTCATGGAGAAGACTGTTTGTGATCATAACGGCAGCAAGAGATTGTTGGTCCAAGTATTCATGAGGGCAAGAGGTCTATAGAAGAAAAATTCTTCAAATGTATGTCTCTCATTCCTTTTACTTTTATTTACTAAAGCATGTTGTAATTTGTTAGAAAATGCATAACTAGTTTGTATGTTTATGAATGTTTGTAATTCTGTCACAATGAATTTGGATCGATCGTGCTTCCGCTTATGGGTTCCCTTTGATAAAGGTTCCTTCAATTTAAATATGTATGTAGAGATATACGGGTGGATCATGTTTAAATGATAACCTAAACGGTCTATAGTAGATGGATAAGATTGGATACCTTATCCTAGTTACACTACGGTACAACCCATTTTGTAGATGTTTCAAATGATCTTATCTTGATCTTGATCCTGATCATTCATGTGGAGACATGTGAGTGAGGGGTATCATATACAAAGAGTCTGTATAAGACCGGACCACGAAATGATTAGTCTCATTATATAACGCCATTAATAATAGAGACTTACATTTCACCAAGATGACCATAGGTGGACCTGAATTATGGGTGGGTTGTGAACTCCTGCCTATGAAGGTGGTTCTTTGATTTGCATGGGTGTGAGTGGCCAAATCATTGCCTCAATATGCCTACCATTTTGGGGATTCGTCTGATTGGGGAGCTAAGAACACAGCTACACAAGACGAAATTCACTCTTTCTCCGAGGTCGGAATAAGTAGATAAATTGCTCCCTTAAGGGCTGATTCTGGGGCTTGAACAATGTGACCACACCCACTCTTGGCTCGAGAGAAATTTGGTTATAGTTGGACTATGACTTATTGTTCATTAGAGGGATCAGTGGTACTTAAGGAGTTAGATATAACGATAGGGGCAAAACAATAATTTTGGCTTAGCTGTACTTACGAGCAATTTGTGAAGGGTCATCGCCCTATTGACTGGTTATATCCAATAGACACAAAAATATATTTGTAGCGCAAAGAGTGCAGCTGTCGATCTTTAGTGGAGTGACCGGTAGTTATTGGATGGTAGGTAATTTATTTAACAGTTTAATTAATTATCCAAGTATCATTGGAGTTTCAATCTACAGGTCCATAAGGTCCTCTCTGTAGTTTAACAGGGATTTTTCAAAATTAATTTTTGGTTAACTTGAATTGTTCAAATTAATTGAAGGAATTAATTAATATGATATAATTAATTAAATTATTTATATGTGATATAATTAATATAATGTATTCGATACATTATAACATAAAATTTATTTTGAGAGGAATTAAATATTTAAATGTGATTCAAATACTAATTATATGGATAGATTCATATAATTGCATTTAGTATAAATGCGATTTATATTAAATACCATGCACTATTGAGAAAAATTAAAACTATAGATTAGATTGTATTTTATACCATATAAAAAACTGTAAATTATGTATTATATTTGATATATCATATAGTTAAATATACATATAATAAGTTAGTTGGATATTATATATATATATAATATATATACTAATATATATTTAATTTATTTATTTAATTTTAATTTAATTAAAATGAGGGAGTTATAACTTTCTCCCCTTAATTTTCTCTCAAATTGATTGTGTGTGGTGAAAAAAAGGTTTATGTTTTCTACTCATCTTCTTCTCCTAATCTCTAAGTATCAAAGTGGGAGACTTCTCTGTTTTTTTTTAAAAAAATAATAATAATAAAACACATAAGAAAATGTTTTTCTTCTCCCTCTCTCAAAATATTTTCCCTCTTCCCAAAATTTAAAGCCCACAACTCCTAATTCTCAATCCTTAAGTAACTTTCTTTTCCCTAATTCCTTTTCAGCATGCTATGAAATTATATGATGCATAAATATTTTTTTGTTCTGTAAATTTCGATTATGTGTAAACTTGTAAAATTGGGACGATCCCCTTTTGCTGTTCCTTCAAAACCAAAGTTGAAGTCCAAACTTATGTGTCATTGACAAACACTTTTTTAGAAATACTGATTAAGAAAGATCTAGATTGATTTAAGTCCGATAAGAATAGGTATTAAATTTGAAATTAGTAACAAACAAATTGAAACATGCAAAAGTATGAAAGAGATAAAATTAATTTGACAAGATTATGTAGAAAATGATGAAAAAATTTAGATAAAATAAAATATGGTAACAAACATTTAGAAATATAAAAAATGTTTTTGAAAAAGTGTATTTGAAAATTAGTTTGAAAAAATCAAATACGGTATAGAATTTAAATTTATATTTTGAAAAAAAAAATTAGTATGTTTTCGGTAATCATTGTTAATTCAAAAAATAGCTATACAAAATCTACTTTGCTAATATAAAATAAATTTCGAATTCAATTCTAGTGAGAAAAATCAGGAAGAGGTCATTAATTGTTATTTTATTGAATCAGTTAGACTGCAATTTGATAACAATACACTTTATCCATAATTACGTCATTACGTCAACTTCAACAATTACAGTGTAATTTTAAGAACACGAACCTCAAAACCAGTGACCTCATTATGAGCAAAACAGGAATTGAAAAATATCCTACACGTGATCTAGGCATGATTTGTGGAAAAACGCACATTCATTTTCGATTTTGACATTTTTCTAAACGAAACCTAAATCATGCCTACATGCAACCTAGACTAGTTCTGGTTATTTCATATCCTTCCTTTTCTTTTTATATTATTTTGCTTACTATACCTGTTGCTATAGCATTATAAACATTCTTATTATTCTGACTCCCATCAGGATAAATCTGACCACTTCTCCTGTTCTCGCATACATATATGGGATATTTTTAAAAGTGAACATCTTTCTTCATCGCAAGGTCTGGGGAAGCAATAGAAAAGTGATTTCACTATATTTCTTACGAGCAATAGGCCCTATCACAAGAATCTTTTTTTAGTGGGACGATTGTAACGACCCGACCCCCTAGGACTTAAGTTAGGTCGTTACTAAATACATACATGTATGGAACTTAAAACGACACTCTTTTATGGTGAAATAAATGCTAAATAAATGAGGTAAGTGCAAAAGACTTTCATTAAAATCAAATATTAAAAACAACAATAGGGTACCCATAAATCATAAATGATAATAAATAAGTCTGAAAACGATTCTTAATAGTAGGTTTCAAACATCAAAACGGAAAGTTAAGAAAAAACATGAAAATAAATCTAAATCTCATGAGCGGAAGCATAAAACTAGTCCCAGTGACTCGATCATGAATTCCGCTTGTCCATCGCTGGTGCATCTCTACCATTACCTGAAACAACAACATGAGAAAGAATGAGTATAAAATACTCAGTAAATAACCCCACTACTGGGGTCAGGCTGGGCATCTATGTTCTCTAGATACCCACCTTTGGTGAAACATATAAACTACTCTAGTTCTTCATGGGACACATATGCACATGAAACAAGAAGGAGACTGAGTCCTATCCTACTGTAGTTAAGTATGCTCACTACCTTTGGTGAATCCCGAAGGAGACACAAACTGGTGAATCCCGAAGGAAACACAAACTGGTAAATCCTGTAGGAAACAAAAACTGGTGAATCCCAAAGGAAATACAAACTGGTGAATCCCAAAGAAAACACAAACTGGTGAATCCCGAAGGAAACACAAAATCTAATGGGCATCTAACTAATCAGTAAGGACATTTGCACAGTCCCAACATCATAATCATCACTGCACGAATCTATGACATACATGTGAACCTCAATATCATGGCTCTACAACATACACATATACCTCAACATACATGTATACCTCACATCATCAGATCAAATACAACCATGGAAGGACATACCATCTCATATCAGCATTCAAGTGTCTATGTGCATAAATAAATAATTTGGATCTTGTAACAGAACATACTTTAATCATGTTATACTATCAATCATTCATGCTGTCATTCTGCCATAACCTTCATTTAACATGCTAGCATACATCTAATGTCTGGAACGTGGGCAGTTCCAGTAGTAAGATTACTTACCTTGATATTAGGTTGAGCCAAAAAGCAATTGAATCTTTGTGAAATTCTTAAATCCTTAATTAAGCCTAAACATAAACCAAGCTTTAAAATTAATAGTTACGGCCAAATTCCAAA
The DNA here is from genome assembly GCF_009727055.1 of Benincasa hispida. Classification (NCBI taxonomy): domain Eukaryota; kingdom Viridiplantae; phylum Streptophyta; class Magnoliopsida; order Cucurbitales; family Cucurbitaceae; genus Benincasa; species Benincasa hispida. The sequence goes on from NC_052360.1 coordinate 2,102,423, forward strand.
CACCCAAATATTACAAAATATTTTCAGATAACCTTACCTAAGGTGTGGTCCAATTCGAATTTACCTTCCAAACCTCCAATTTTAAGCCCAAATAATTAGCAAACCAAACTCTTCTTCATCTTGAATGAAATTCTTGAATCAACCCCTTAATCATAATTTGAAATCAGGCTTACATGATTAAAGCTTGAATCAAATACATACTTCACTAATGTCTCAAATAAATTATCCATATGTAGCCTCGTCAAAAAATCACTTCCAAATGACTTTACCAAAATTTTTCAACAACCAAAATTAATCCACAAGAGGTAATCAAAGCATAAAACTTACCAAAACTCACTAAAACAAACTCCAACTTCACTGAACAACACCTCAATACCTTCACAAACTTGAATACAAAGTTGAAAGACAATGAGTATCAACCAATTGATGCCAAAAGTAAATGAGTATTCAAGAATCAACCGAAAACAAACCCAAACGGCAGAAATCTTACCCAAATCGATAGATCCAGTGACGGCAAAAGCGAACGACGCTTGAGCAGTGGTGGACGGAGGTCATGAAGAAGAAACTGACGCGACGGCTTTGGGCGGCGTCGGACGGGCTCACGAATCTGAGGAAGAAAAGGGGGGTGGGATTTGACTTTTTATAAAAAAAACGATAATAATAATAATAAAACAAAAAAGAAAATAAATATAATTACATTTAATTCCTTTCCGTTTTATACTATTAAATTCCTTTCCGTTTCAAAAGAAAATTAATTCCTGCCATTAATTTCCAATTTGAATAATTTCACGCCAACAATTAAATTCCCGCACTTACACTTGAAGTCCAAAATTCCAAAAATGTCCTCCAACTAATAACAATTACTGAAATTCCAAATATTAAAGTTACTGAAATTACATTATTACTAAAAAAAAAAATGTACAGGGTGTTACAACGATAACTCTAAATAGACAAATTGCCCATATTTTCTATAATCTCGGGAGAAATACGATGGGTAATTCAAACCCTTTGGGTAAAATCAGAACAACCCCCTATATGCAAATTGTCCTTTTTACCCTATCATAAGGAATTCAAACTCTTCAAACATAGTATCGGGAAGTACCGCTTATGGAATCTCGATATCCACGGGCTTATTAGCTAAATGAAAGTTGGCGCAGAAAATATGGTCGGTTGCTTCTCGTGGATTTATAGGGATGAAAGCCCTAACACAGTGGAAATCACATAACCAAACTCGTTTTAAATTTGAGATTTCTAAAATACCCATACACTGAAAAATTCCAAGAAATTATACAAAGACCAACAAAGAAATTTCCTACTGTAAAATTACCCTAGGTTGAGCATAAAATTAAAGAATACAGAGTAAAGGAATAGGAAACCTTACTTACGTTGATGACTCAGATGAAATGGCCAAATCTTCTTTTGATCGAAATCAACACCACCACAAGAGTAACCCCTCTATTCTCTAAGATTTGAGGAGTGGTTTGTGGGAACTAGAAAAAATTGAGATTGGAGAAGAGGAAATTGAGAGAAAAAAATTATCACAAAACTCTTCTATGTACTATGTCTCCCTTGTGATAAAAAAACACGGTGTTTTTTTATCAACAGAGAGACGAACGTGGGATCACCCACATTTCAGGTAACTCTCCTACGTGGGAGTTATCTTTTTAATACAATTAATTAATTATATTAACTAAAACTATTAATTAATTAATTAATTAATAATTAATTAAATCTTATTTAATTAATGATTTCATTTTAAATCATATTTAAATGAAACATCTCTCACATAACTTATAGTTTTAATTTAATTAATTTAAATAAATAAAAATAAACTAAAATAAATTAAATAATTATTTAATTCCTCAATTAAATAATTGCTAAATTAAATATTAAATATTTAATTTAACCTCAATTTGAATCATATTCAATTATATTTATCTCATAACCTATAGTTTTAAAGTACATCAAATACACATTAATTTTAACCTGTGGTTTTAATATGAATCCAATTTACATTAAATTAATATTTGAACTCCTTCAAATATTTAATTCTCCCAAAAATTAAATTTGAATCATATCCAAAATTAACTTTATATTATAAAGTTTGAATAAAATATAAACTTCTAATGTATCATTATACATTATATTATTTCCTTAAGGGAATTTGAAATTTCCAAACTCAATTCAAATATAGTTACCTCAATTCCCTTTACAAGCTAGGAGGAGACCTCATGGATCTACAGATTAGAACCTTCAACAATATGAGATTAATTGGTTAAACTCATTAACCAAATTAATCAATATTCATTAACTGTGGTTAACGCCACTCTTCTCACTGCAGATCTATTTCTGTGTCCACGGATATAGACCAATAACAGCAAGTTAGTCCTTCACGAGTGTTCGTAACACCAATTGAGTCAAACTATCGTTTTACCCCTAGGTTACCTTTATATCCTTAAGTACCAATGCTTCTATAATGAACAACCTGTTTATGGTCCAACCATTAAAAAGAAAGCCCTCTTGGATCAGTGAAAGGGTAAGGCCCTTTGGTCAAGTCCCGAGACACCACTTAAGGAAATACTCATCTATTTACCCTAAAGTTGGAAATGAGTGAAATCCATCTTGTATTATTATGTTCCCAACTCTCCACTCGGTCTTGTCCCCAAAATGGTAAGCTTAATGAGTTGGAGAGCTGGCTACTCTCACCCATACAAATCAAAGGACAATCGCTCTAGACCCTTTAGACTGTATCTTGAACATTGATCCCTATATATCTCCACATACAGTTGAAGACTCCTAAGATAACCTAAGATTTTAGTTTATTGGATTTAGGGTTATTAAAACAAAATGAATACAACACAATCCATGACCCTTATTGAAATAACATCGATAATTCTTTATTGATGACGGGCAATTATTTGCATTTACTATCTATAAAACCCAACCATATTTTCGTAACGTTATTGTGGAAAAATGGGATGTGTATTTGAAACGGGTACCCAAATTATTATATATAGATTTTTTTCCCAATTTATAAAGGTCAATTGCAAATATAGCAATCGAGCACAAGGGATTAGCAATATAGTACAATACAAAAGAATTTGCAAATATCATAAAATTTAGACTCAGATCTTATATTATATTTGCGATATAGTTTATGATGGATAGATTTTACTATATTTGCAATTCCTTTTAAAATATTGGTATACACTTAATTTTTAATCATTAAAATAGTACAAATGGGCAATTACTCAGGATCTTTTATTATAATATTGTAGTTTTGCAAACTTATTAGGAAAATAGGGTGGTTTTGAAACTAATTAGAGAAATGTGATTTTTTTGTCTGTTCGAGGCTAGAAGTTGAGGGTTGAGGATTCGACGAATATTGAGATCGAAGGTTGAGAATTTGATAAGCAAAGAGAAAGTGGAGAAATAGTTTTGCATGGAGGGTTGTCAAAGGTTGAACTTTCGACCTACATAAGTCAAAAGTTTAACTCTCGACAAGCAAGGGATGTCGAACGTTGAACTTTCTCGAAAGTTCAACCCTTGACAAGCTATGATGCATCCCACCCGTGCTGTTGTGCTTGACCATTTTTGCCGCTGTTGATCAAGAATCCCGCAGCATGCATGTCTGCCCTCAACCACCACTTTAATTTTGCCAACCCATGGGTCGAGTGTTCAACACTCGACCTATGTGTTTTTAAACCCCCATTTTCCATTCATTTGCTCACTGCCTCATTGTTTCCCTTACTCACTACCTTCGAAAATCAGCTCACTACCCTTCGAAATCATCTCCCTCTCCTCCCATTTGCTTTCCGTTTTCATTTCTCTTCTTCTTAATATCCCTCTCCTCCCATTTTTTAACTCACTGCTTTCCATTTCCATTTCTCTTCTTGTATTTCGTTTAATACAAATTGTTCTCACACAACCCTTGATCACAAACTATATTGGTTCGTTACTCTACTAAATTTTTATTTTTTAAGAATAATTATAAATTTTATTTTTGTTCTTATATTATTATTTTTTATATATTCTATTTTTTTTTAATTTTTTGTAGTTGTTGTCAGATAACAAATAACAGGAAAAAATGGTGAACGTTGTCACTTTGAAGAAAAAAAGAGAACTACCGTCGAATCTGTGAGTTGAACTTATGATATTTGAAAATTTTAGTTTATTCTTATGATATTTGATTTCTTTAGTATTAACTTTGATGTTTATAGTGTAAAATGTTTAGTTTATTGTTAAGTTTAAAAAGTTGATATTTATAGTTTAATACAAAATTATTGTGATAGTTAACAAGTTTAGTATAGTTTAAAAAGTTTAGTTTATTCATATGATATTTGATTTCTTTAGTATTGACTTTGATGTTTATAGTATTAAAATGTTTAGTTTATTGTTATGTTTAAAAAGTTGATATTTATAGTTTAATAGAAAATTATTGTGATAGTTAACAAGTTTAGTATAGTTTAAAAAGTTTAGTATTTGAAAAGTTTAGTTTATTCCTACGATATTTGATTTCTTTAGTATTAACTTTAATGTTTATAGTGTTAAAATGTTTAGTTTATTGTTATGTTTAAAAATTTGATATTTATAGTTTAATATAAAATTATTGTGATAGTTATTGTGATTTTTTTAATATATTTCTTATGATATTTGATTTTCTAGTATTAACTTTGAAAATATAGTTTAAAATAGTTTGAAAAAGTATAATTTAATTTAATTTTTTGTTTTGTATTAAATTTGAAAAAATAGTTTTAAAAAGTTTTCTTCATTGTAATCTTTGAAAAGTTTAATTTGTTGTTATGTTTAAAAATAGTTATAAAAAGTTTAATTTATTGTTATGTTTTAAAAATAGTTATAAAAAGTTTAATTTATTGTTATGTTTAAAAAGTTGATGTTCATAAAACTTAAAAAGTTTATGTTTATAAATTAAAAATTTTAATATTTTTAATTTAATATAAAATTATTGTGATTTTTTAATATACTTCTTATAAAAAGTAAAATTACTGTGATTTTTTTAAAAAGTTTAATATTTTTTAATATACTTCTTATAAAAAGTATAATACAAAAAGTTGAATATTGTCTTTTTTTTTTTTTTTTTTTTTAGAAAATGGCAAGCAAATGCTTGAGATTTTTGTTGTTTACAAATATTGACACGTCTGCGATAGTGCTCTAATAGTTGACTATGACCAACGGGAGTTTTAGCATAAATGTGAACAGTGGAATTGTATTTGAACAATTCATTGAAATGGTTGGGATGTTACTTAGTGTAGATATGGGAACAAATCAGATAGAAATAATATATAGACATCCTAATCTAGAACCATCAGGATCAATAAGGTTTATGGTTTATGTCATTCCCTAATTCGAATGCTATGAACTTGATGTTCTCAATGGCAATGCCATTGCCGAATTTATTGCATTTGTATGTAAATGTAAATAGGATAGGGGTGCAAGATCTAGTAAACATGAAGTACAAACATATTTTATAATACTAAGTGGAGTAAAAATCCAAGTACGTACACGAGAAGATAAAATAAATGGGCTGCAAGATCTAATAAACATGAAGTATAATTATACAATCGGTATGAAGGTGTGTTTCATGTGAAGACTGGACGTCATAGTCTCAATGCCAAAGGAGGAAACATTCAAATATTGAGGCTAAACAGGTACTATTCATGTAACAAGTGGCAAGCATTCGGCATTCCATGCTCGCATTTTATGGCCGTTTGTTCACATTTTAACATGAACTATGAAGATTTTATTGAGGACTACTATAAATTATCAATGAATGTTGAATGTCACTCTCCTCAATTTCAACCTGTACCGCATGAAGATTACTGGATCACGCACCCTAATATGCCCGTCTTACATCCTGATCCATCGTTGTTGAGAAAACCTGGTAGACCGAAAAGCTCACGTTATCACAACGAGATGGATTGGACAGAACCAGCCACTCGACAACGATGCGGATTTTGTAATAAGTTAGGGCATAATCAAAGGAAGTGTCCTTCGTTACTAAAACGGGTTCCAGATAGTTAGAGATTGAAAAATAAATAATTTTTTTTATTATATATTCATTTTATTGTATATTCAATTTTTTATTATAATTTATTGTATATTCAATTTTTTTTATAATAATTTATTGTATATTCAATTTTTTATTGTAATCAATAAAGTTTTACATTATTCTTTTAATTGAGAAATAAATACTTCTTTTATCATGTTTATTTAATTAAGTGTAGATACTTTTATTGTATATTCAATTTTTTTTATTATAAAGTTGTACATTATTCTTGTAATTGAGAAATAAATACTTCTTTTATCATGTTTATTTAATTAAGTGTAGATACTTTTATTGTATATTCAATTTTTCATTATAAAGTTGTACATTATTCTTTTAATTAAGTTGTACATTATTCTTCTAATTGAGAAACAAATATATTTTTTAATTGAGAAATAAATATTTTTTTTTCTTTCAGATCATGACTTTAAACCCAAAACCTGTTGATCACGATGTTTTTGTATGACCAGTCCATTCATCGATCATCTGTTGTATGGCGAGATCGTCCTACTGAAGAAATATCTTGCAGGCATCGAGAGACAGTTCTCCAGCGCAATATCCCGCTCCACCCTCGAATACTACTGCTACTGCGCACATCTGGATTCTATGGGTTGCCTAGAATTGGGATTTATTCAGTTGGACTAACATCTTATCACAGCCTTGGTCGAGAGATAAAGGCCCGAGACGCATACATTTCATATGTCTATTGGAGAATGCACTATCACTCTACAAGAAATAGAACTGTTGTTGTGGTTACCTGTTGACGGTGAGCTGGTCACCGAAGTGATGTACGATGACTGGTCACAAGTTTGTCAACTGTACCTCGGTGCAACCCCACTTGCCGATAAGATAAAAGGATCAAGGTTAAGTTTGATATGGTTAGGAACACAATTCCGTGAGCTCACAGATGATGCAAACGAGAAAACTGTCATAAGATATGCGTGAGCATATATACCACAAATGATGGGTGGAAGTCTGTTTTCAGATAAATCAAGTCATTTGTTCATTTGATGTTCCTGCCATTATTAGCTAACCTCCATGATGCGGGGCGGTATTCGTGGGATGGAGTATGTTTGACATGGGTGTATAGACAACTATGTAAAGCAACAAGACCTGAGGTTTAAGAGATAGCTGAGCCTCTTATACTTTTGCAACTATGGGCTTGGGAGCGATTTCCATCAATGGCTCCACAGTTACAACATGTTAATGACGCTCAGTTAGTTGGACGAGCCTACGGTTCTCGGTATGTTGTTTTAATTCAATTTAATTTTTATATCACTGATCTAGTTAATTTAAATTCTAAATTATCAATTTAAAAATTTAGGTGGAGAGACAAATTTTGTGTAACTAGGACAGCCACACATGTAGTCAGCCAATATAGATATATATTTGATCTGCTTCAACCTGATCAGGTACATTACACTGAACCTAATTGATTATTTTATACACATTTTTATTGTATTTGTCTTTAATGTTCTTTAATATAATATTTTGTGTTCCAAGTTATTTGGGAGTCGTACAAAATTATTATGCATACTTTGCCTAATTTTTGTACGACTGGTCAAAATATATGGTGGACGATGAGTCCTCTCATATGCTTTCACATTGGTGAGTGACATCTTCCTGACAGGGTGATGAGACAATTCGGTTTTCAGCAGGATGTCCCACCGCCTTATAATATTGAACCCCTACTGCATGATATTGACTTAAGGACTGGAGATTGGTCCGAAAAAAGTCACATATTTGGTAGTGCGATGGAACTATCGTGCAAGGTTTATTGCAGTGGGGGTTTCTCTTGAACAGTTTGACAGGGATATCACTCAAGAATATATTCATTTGTATAATAATCACAAGGCGCTACGTCACTCGTCCGGGAGCAGTTGTGGGTCATTTGGTAAATGAATGAATATTATCTATTTATTTTTAATTTAAATTTATTTAAAATATTATCTAATTGTTTTATAATTCACAGAGATCGAACAATAGTAGACTCCGTGAGGTTGCGAATGATCCGAACCAGGTTCTTGCTATATGTAGTGACAACCAAAGCTATATGGAGGAAATACATTATATGTACGATATACCTATTGTTCCTCCACTAGCTCCTAGACGTAGAGGATCTGTTCAGGAAGAGGATAAGTTTGATGAGGTTGCCCATAATGTGGAAGAGTTGCCCCCTATGATGCAGACGCAGAGTCAAACTGATTATGTTAGTTCGATGATGGTGATGCCAGCATTTGGTTCAGGACATTATGACTCAGAGGCTGGTATTTCTTCTTCATACGTACATGGACATGGTCGGGGTCATGGAGAGCATAATGAATATTTATATTATGAAGCGCTTGTAGAGGTACCAAAGCAACATTAAGAAGAACCCGAGCAACCTCAAGTTTGAAGTCGACGACGACAACCAGCTCGAAATCGATGACATACGCCTTGTGGGACACATTGATTTTTGTAATTATTTTTATATAAATGATATATTTTAATCAACACTTTTTTATTTTTATGAGATATTATTTTTTTTAATTTATTCTTTTTAGAGTTTAAATAAAATAATAAAATATTTTTAGAAATTATTTTTATAAAATGAAAAATTAAAAAAAAAAGAAATAAGAAGGTCGAATGTCTAAATAATTAAAAAGAAAAAAAAATAATGGCAAGGTCGAGAGTTTAAAATTCGACCTAGTAAAAAATTTGACCTACTAGGTCGAATTTTGAACCCTCGACCTATTAAAAAAAAATACAATATTTTTCTAAATAGTTTGAAAAGTACCATATTTTTCTAAATTGTTTTTAAAAGTACAATATATTTTTAATTTTGCCCAATTACTCATTTATTAATATTTCGCATTCAAATAGAGTAATAATGATGGGGATGGTCGTTATATGGCAAAATCTATGAAGCACAGATACTTCATGTGAGGCAAAGAATCTGTATCAGACACGTATCAGATACGGATACTTTCATATACTTCCCAGATATGTATCTGACACGCAATTTGACATATCTATTTCTACGCATACTTTCTTTTAAGAAAAAAGACAAGCAACTCATCTAATCTTTCTCAATCTAAAACTAGGCAATCTATTTAAAAAGCTCACTACTCGAGTCCAAAACTAAAAGAAAAAAAAATAACGTACCAAACTCTAGACTAGAATTATCTAATCTTCATCTTCACATTTGAGTCCCCACAAAGTTCACCAAAATATAAATCATTTGGATATCTTCAACAATAAGAAGTTCTTCGTTTATCTTCATATTTCTCCCTCTAATCTTCTTCTTCTTTATAATATGGGTCACTTTTCTATTGCATTTTATTAACTATTGTACTTCAACATCTTAGATGTTTTTTTTTTTTTTTTTTTTTTTTTTTTTTTTTTTTTTTTTTTTTTTTTTTTTGTATTTCAGTATTTGTATTTTATATTGTGCTATTGTTATTAACTTATATGCTAAATTTCTCTATATCCTAATTTTTTTTTAAAGAAAAAGAAAATGTATTTTCAATATATCAGGTCCTCATTTTTTAGAAATATATATATTAAAAAAATATATAAAAAAATTGTGCATCCTTAGACATATCCGTATCTTAGTTTTTTAGAAATTGACGATCGCTGTATTATCCATGTCATGTAGCTGTATCTGTGTCTATGTTTCATACGACAAAATAAAAAAGTGGGTACTATTTCTAGAATCAGGTTGGTTTGGGCAGGGGTCGACCGACCGGGAAACAAACCGAGCACACGTTAAACGTGTTTCCAAACACAATCTCAACCTCATTTTAGTATCAGTCAAGGCATCTTTCAGAGATTTTATAACCTACTGTCACTCGTACAATATTAGCATTTCCTTTCTCAGTTTCTGACTAGTGGGACCCACTTTAAATCCCATCTAACGGCTGTGGTGCCCTCAACGTCAACAGAACAGATGAGTGTTCTGTCGGGTGTACAACTTCCCCTCCCACTTTTTGCCCTTCTATTTTTAGCTTCAATTGAATTACCCATTTTATCCTTTCCGTTTTAGTTCACTTAATTTTTTATTTAAAAAAAAAAACACAAAACAAAAATTAAAATATTGTTTTTTATTCTTCATTCAAATGTCTAATTTTAGATTTACCACTTTCAATAAATCTCAAGTTTAGTACCTCAAAATTAATTATAATTATAATTTACTAAATAATAATAATATTGATCATCTAAACAAATATAGTATATAAATATATTTTCAAATTCTGTAATAAAAAATGTTAATAAATAACAGAAAGTTTTTCTTTTAGAAAATAATAATTAAAACACTAAAGTTAAAAATTCAAGTATATGGACTAAATTTTAGTTTTGAAATTTAAGACTAAAATAGACTAAAATTAAGTAAACTTCAATATATATAAACTAAAACATTATTTTAGCCAAAAAACTAATAGCATTCATTGTTAAAAATTTGGATCCCAATCTTTTATATATGGTTAGAACCTGTGACAGAAAAAACAAATCTTGAAAGTATATTTCATCGACACAAGCATTACCATAATATACTGGTTTGTTTTTCATTTTTCATTTTTTTTAAACTTAAATTATAAGCTTAGTATATATATATATTTTTTTTGAAAAAAAAAAATACCTAAATTTGATGAAGTGATCAGTGCATATAAACATTTTTGAAATAATTAAATCATTCAACCGTAAATTAAGCTCTAAAAAAACAACCTTTTCACAATGTGTTTTTAGACAAATTTATTTTGTGTGGGACTAAAAAATTATGAAGAGTTTCGAGAAGGTTAAAATCACATTTAAATTGTTTAGATCTAGTTTAAAAATAATTTGATATCTTATTTTAAAAAAATTAACCAGATTTTCTCAATACTTCACATAATCAAACACTTCTTTGCTAAATATTGAAAAGACATTAACAAATATTTTTAAAATTTTTTTATTTTCAAAACCTTGCTTTAATTTTAAAACACTCTTAAAACATAGATAACAAATGAAGTAAATAAAGAAAACAGTAAATAGACATAGTATTCATATATTTAATTTTTAAAAATTTAAAAAAAAAACAAAATTTCAAATAATTATTATTGAACGAGATTATATAAATAAATTTTATTAATTGAAAAAAATGAATCTATAAAAAATAATTTTATATAAATATTATCACTAAAATAAAAAATTCTAAAATTATTCCGTAAAAGATCTCAACACTTTTCAAATCACAAACACCAAATTGGAACAAAATCAAACGATAAAAGAATAAATTGAAAAGTTTGTAAAACAAATCGAAACTTAGCCCAAACCGACCAAATTGACCATCTAGCCTTTTTATTCATTTTATTATTATTATTATATTATGTATATTGTAAAGCGCCACGTCGGCCCGTGGGTCCACGAGATACGACGTGAATGGACGGCGTAAAATGAGGTAGCTGGAAAACGAAGCGAAAGCGCGGATCTTAAATCCAAATTCAATTTAATTAAATCACGAAATTCCTCAAATACAAAATAAAAACACGCCACAACCGCTGAATAATATAAGAAGAATTAAAATCCCCCATCCGTTCTTTTGCGCTCTGAGGTCAATTTTCAGCGGTGCGCACAAGAATTTCATCGCCGATCTTCTTCCTCATTCCCTCCCTAATCGGCCGAGATCCGGCGACCGTCGTCGGATTTCGCCACCACCGTCTCACCAACCATGAAAGGCTCTTGCACGTTGCTTGCCTCCGTTCTCGCTGCCTCCACCATGGCTTTCTCCTCTTCTTCTTCCTCCTCCAATGGAGATCGCGACCTCGCTCTTTATCCTCCCTCTCAACAGGTATTGTCTCCATCGCCTTTGATTCCGAATGTTCCGTTTCTCGATTTGGAAGAATATTAAGGACCTAATCGGTTTTTTTCTCTTTGATTTGGCGGATTGTGTTTCTTTCTAGGGCTTCGTTTCGGAATCTGGTGCGAATAGAGGTTGCGGCTCGGATTCTTCATCGGAGAAGGAGAAATTTGCGCCGAGGTTTGATGGATTGAGATTCATTGAGACTTTGGTAACTGCTCATAGATAATAATCCAATTCCTAAGAGGCTTGTCCTCGTTCTTTCTCGTAATCTATATTGCGGATCGTATTCTGTTTCATATGATTATTAGGAAGAGAATTTTTGTTTTTACATTTTGTGGAGTGATTTTACTGACTTTGAAAATTATGGAAAAAAAATAGAAAAAGAAAAATCAAGAGGTTTTGTGCGAGTTTCTCTTGTTTGTAACGGAGTTTCATTGTTGTAAGAATTGAAATTCATGGATGAATTGAACGATCTGTCTGTGTTTGAGAATATGAAGAATATTCCTTAGAACCCTTAATTATTAATTCTTTTCAAAGATAATTTATTAAGTAAATTATTGAGATTAGTGGCTTCTCTTTGGAGTTTCCATTGCTGTTGTTTAAAGCTTTAGATGAAGACAAAATGGTGAAAGCAAAGCAGAGAAGCAGAGGGGGGAATTAATTAAATCGGCTGATGCTTTTGAACAACTCATTTTTGGTATATGTATGATGATGAAATCTCAGGAGTTTTGTTTCTTTGTTATTTTGTTTTTGGTTTTTGCTTGTTACAGGTCATCTTCCATTTTTCTCCCATATAAATTAAAATCAATATTCAATTTTCAATGTATCACATAATCCTTAGTGACGTTAAATGAAATGTTTTAATTCATTTAACTCAAAGACACAAATAATCTATCATTTCAACTACTTGATTCTGAAAATTTTTGTCTTCACCTATAAAATTTAAAATTTGTTTCAAATGTTCTTGAGTGTTCTTTTTTACTTCCCTATTAGAAGATGGAAATTTAGAAAATTGTGTAAAAATCGAAAGACGTATGTGACATTGTCTACACATATAGACAAGATCATTATGAAAGGTGAAAATCATTTATAAAATCATTCATGTTAGCATTGATGTGGTGACTTAAGGTGTAAAGTTTTATTGTGTAGATTTTCGCAATATGTTTTGAGATAAAATTATTGGTAACGTGTGAACTTTTGAGATTTGATAGTACATGTTTGATGTCGAACTACACCTATTTTGGCATCAGGCAAACACTTTTTTGTTTAATTTGAGTTAGGTTAAATTACAACTCTTGGAAAAAGTTGTGTGTATATACATCTATTTAATTTACATTTTGTTGAACAGGACCATGATCTTTCTATGGTGTTTATGATTTGTTTGACATTTTTCTTAATTTACAAAAAATAATGTAATAGGAATTTTAAAAATTACTATTTTGGTATTTGGTCTTATTTTAATTTTAACAAAAGCAATGACGTGTTAATATATTGATTTGAAGCCAAATAAATTAGAGACCAAACTAGAAAAAGTAGCTCTCTTGGATTCCTTTCCTGTGGAAGCTTTTGGATTTTAAAGCTCAAGTCCAAAACTTTAGATAAAACACAAAATGGTAAAATGAAAGCTAAGAGCATGGAAATCATCTGTATCATGATTAGAGATGTTCATGAAGCGGGATAGCGGGATAGAGTTGGGGATGTAGGGATGCCATTTTCCATCCCGTGAAATTCTCTATGGAATTGAGGTGGGGATTCCCTGGGGAATTTGCTTTCCCCATTATTTTTTTTTTAATAAAAAGCTACTTAATTTAAATTATTAATATGAACAAATTTTAATTAAATAATTAATTTTATCACGAAGTTGTTTATTATGTTAGTTTTACATGACAATTAATTATTCAAATTTTTACCTAAAAAAGTTAATTAATTTTTTTAGTAGAAAAAAATAAATATAAATCAAATTATTCATGTATATAATCTAAATTTAAATATTCAATTTAAACTTATTTATTATCTTTTTTAATAAATAAATCAAATTTAAATTTAAATTATAATATTTATATTTACATAATATAATAATAATAATAACATAATATTAGATAACTATACTAAATAACTAAATAAATAGGTAGCGGACCCATCTCTGTGGGAAAATTCTAATCATGATGGTGAAATTGGTTTTTTTTTTTTTTTTTTTTTTTAAATTTATTTATACTTGGTAAATTTAATTAAATAGTCTTAAACGTAAGATAATTATTTTGTGTGTTTGGGTGTGCATGTGAGATCAAAAGGATTCATAGCCACATATTAGGAAATTTTATTCAATAGGACTGCTATGTTGCGTTTTGGCAGTTTTGCACCATCAATGGTAGATTAAAAAAGAATTCCCTTGTTCCCTATAATAATTACTGAGTGCAAAATTTCAAGATACGTTATGAAATTGTCATTCACATTGTGATAGTCTATCTATGTAATTTCTCGAAAAAGAGATGAAAGAAAGATAGTGGAATGGTTGGGTGTATGGGTGTATATGAATTTGGTTGTATTTGGTTGGATTGTGACGAGATTATTTTTTGGCCCAATTGATTGGATTGGTAACTCTAAAGAGCAAAGTAAAGTCTAAAATTCAATCCAACCTTTATTAAGAGTTTGATTGGATTGTCGGGTTAAATTTATTTTTTCTTATTAATTTTAAATATGTAAATTTATCTATAACACATAATTAATAACTAAATTTATTTACACTACATGATTAATAACTAAAATCTCATAAAATTTAAATGTTAAAAATCAAATATTTATAATACTTATTACAAACTTTAAACAAATACAAACATCATAACAATTTTAATACAAAAATATTAATAATTTATAAATTCATTAATTCAAAATAGTCAAACTTTAAACATAGAATATATATATATATATATATGGATTAGGTCAATTTGAATTTTTATTTAAGACCCAATCTAACTTAATACTAATTCAATTAAAAAATAAAACTAATTCAATCCAATTTTTATAGATTAGGTTGGATAGTTCAAGTTCTTATGAACACCTTAGGTGCCATGAATTTAAGGAAAGAAAAGGAAGGAAATGAAACCAGTGGAAAAGTTGGCGGCAATTCCTTGAAAGGAAAGAAATCATATCACGGGAAAGGAATATTGTTAAAAGCAAAGTCAAAAAAGTAATTTCCTTTCCCTCCTTTTTTCTTTCTTTTATAAAATGCTTTTTTTTTATTATTGGAAAAAGCAAATGTCATACTAATATACATACCAAATTTCTACTTTTTTTTTTTATATTTATGTATTTAAATGGTCAATGTGTACATAATTCATCGAGTTAAAAGGCATATATATATATATATTTGAATTGAATCTATTTCATATAGTCGCTAATGAATAGTGTTTCGAATTCATTTTTATTGGATTGAAAATTTCAATGAAATTAATTTTGGCTGGGGAGGGTGGGAATTTGTTACTTTTTCACAATTTAATAATTAGAGCTATGCTCAATAATTATTTTATTTTTTGTCTTTTATAATTTGAAAAGTAAGCTTATAATACTTATCCTACTAATCTACCTTCTACGAAGTTTTAAAAAATTAAGTCAAATTTCGAAAATTAAAAGTAATTTTAGAAATATGAATTCGTTTTTAAAATTTAACTAGGAATTCAAGTGTTAATTTAATATAGCTTACGACCATATTTAAAAAATTAAAAGAAAACAAACATAAATTTCAAAAATAGAAAATTAAAAACAAAATCATTATCAATTGATAATAAATTTTATATATATATATATATATATATGAGATATTGGATTGGATTTAATCATTTGAGCCCATCAAAAGAAGGCGATCAATATCTAATGATTTGGATAGAGACCCATCAAATGTTGAACTTTCAATCTATTCTCTCAGCATCGACATGAATTTAGTTCGTTAATACATCATTTATTTGAGGTCAAAGGTTCACTTCTTCAATTCACTTAAGCTTGACCCTTAGCAATTAACTATATGCAGCATTAGATTCATTACTTCAGTTTCTAGAACCATACTAATATAGGAGTGTTGGATGTGTGAACAATCTTTAACTTACAACCTAAACACGTTTTGTTGGGTAAAAATTTAATTTTAAAAATAAGAGGGAACCAATCTTTCATTGGAGAATTTCACATCGGAAAATTTTGATTTGGAAGCCTCCCTTTTACACTCCAACCTTGGGCTTTTAATTTGGGTTTGTTCAAATTTCCCCACTCATATTTATTTAAAAAGAATAAATTAAACTTAAAATACTATTAAGGATTAATTAATCTAAATTAACAACCACCTAAGTAAAAAGAAGGGAAAAAAAGGAAAAAGAGAGAGAAAAAAACGATCAATATGATAATGAAAAAAAGACAGTTGTGATGTTTAATTAAACTAAATTAAAAAAAATTTAAAGCCAAAAGGAATAAGTTGAAACTTTAAAATTGTGAAAATCACATCTTTTATCGTGTTTAATAACAATTTTTAAATTTCTAGCACATAGAATCCTTCGCTGCACAAATTTCCTAAACTTGTTTAGAGACGTTTGGAACTAAGGGTTGAGTTATAGATTATTTTAATTTAGATTATAATAGTATGTGTTTAAGGTAAAAAGTAAATAGTAAACACTATAGCAAAAAATAAAAAATTGAATATTGTAACAAATGGTAATTTTGAAATAGTATTAACTTTTTTAGTTAATTAAGTAATATAAAATAATATTTACGATAGAAAAAAGATAATTATTATTGTTTTAGAATAATTCCAAACACACTATGTGTCTCCTATTTTGTTTTAGTCAACTTGTCTTCATTCTTTCCATTTGTAATTTTATTTGTGAATTATTGCTTGTTTCACGTGCATGTGTTTCGCAAATTTCAGGCACCATAATTGTTTTTGTGAAGGAGAACCAAAGCCCATTTTCTCAGCCCAGTGATCCACGACCTACAGCCCACATACAAACAGCCCAACAGTGCTCACTGCAGCAGTTAAATCTCTGATTTCTATTTGTGGACTGTACAATGTCTTTTTTCTCTGTATTATTCAATCCAATTTGGCTATTCTTTGTCAAGTGTATATATAAACTTATACTTAGGTGTCTTAAATACACACTGAAAATATAAAAAGAATTTCCTCACGAAAGGCTGCCTCACTACTTTACTAAATACAATTTCTTTAAACATCCCTGACTTGGTATCAGAGCTGATGGAAAACGCCTCCTCAAATCCCTTTAATGGCAGTAGTCAATTCATCAGCCCTACCTATAGTAGCCCAGCGTTGAACCTCTGCTTAATCAGATAACTACAATCAAGCTGGATCGTGGAAATTTTCTCCTCTGGAAGAACTTGGCCTTACCGATTTTGAGAAGCTACCGGTTGGAAGGACACTTGACTGGAGAAGATGTTTGCCCTCCAATGATGACTGAGCAAAAAGAGGCGGTCACAAACCAAGTTTTTGGAGCTGGTGTGAGTATTGATCAACATCTTGATGGTGGTTCTGGAGCTTCGAGCTCATCCTCTGCTTTAGCCCCTATGGTAAGTCCTCTATATTTGTCTTGGATCGCTACTGATCAGTTGCTTTTGGGTTGGCTATATAATTTCATGACTGTAGAAGTTGCAACACAAGTGATGGGACATGAAAATGCTCAGAGTCTGTGGAGTGTGATTCAGGAATTGCTTGGAATTCAGTCCCGAGCCGAGGGTGACTACCTTCATCAAGTATTCCAAACCACTTGAAAAGGATCAATGAAAATTAACGATTACCTTAGAACAATGAAGAGTCATGCTGATAATTTGGAGCTGTCTAGTAACCCAATTTCCCTCAGATCATTAGTGTCTCAAGTCTTGATAGGATTGGATGAAGAATATAACCCCATTGTGGCCACATTGCAAGGAAGAGCTGAACTGAAATGGGCAGACCTACACTCGAAATTACTGAGCTTTGAAAAACGGCTTGAACTGTAGAATACAAGCAAAGCAACCTCACTAGGCAGTGCTTCCTCCACTGTCAATATCACAACCAGCCACACCAATAATCAATCTCACAATGGGAATAAGCAACAAAACAGTCCCAACACTCGACCTCCCTTCCAAAATAGTAGGCAAAGAGGAAATGGGCATGGCAGAGGCAGGGGTCGATGGAATGGAGCTAGCAACAATAGACCTACATGCCAAATCTGTTTCAAACAGGGTCATACTGCCCTCAATTGTTATAGACTACTGAACAGAAACTTTGTCCCTGGTCAGAATACACAGTAAAACAACAGAAATCAAACTCCAAGGCCAACATTTGATAACCAATACCCACCACTCAATCAAGCCCTCATGGCAGCCCACACCAATTCTTTCTTGGCCACCCCTAAATCAGTTGTTGATCACGGATGGTACATGGACAGCGGGGTCTCCAACTATGTCACCAGTGATCCGAACAACATGACCTATTCATCTGAATATAGAGGTATTGAAAAATTAACAGTAGGTAATGGAAGTACTCTTCCCATTTCTCATGTTGGTTCTTGTTCTCTTATGACTGATACTGATATAGTTCATTTGGAAAATGTTTTATGTGTGCCTGAAACAGCTAAGAATCTAATCAGTGTTTTAAAGCTAGCTAAGGATAATAAAATGGCTATTGAGTTTTTTTATGACTGTTGTTTTGTTAAGGATATCCATACGGGCAAGGTGGTGTTGAAGGGGGAACTCAGTGAAGGGTTATATAAGTTGAAAGCAGCAAGAGCCGCTGACAGTAAAGTGAAGTTGCATAGTCCCTGCTCAATATTGGATGGTAAAATAATGGCTTGTTCTGCTGTTACTCAAAGTAGCAGTGCTACTGTAGTCGTGTCCAAGGAAGTTTTGCATAGAAGACTTGGACACCCATCTCTAAAGGTCATGAATGATGTAGTTAAAAAATGTAAACTGCCAGTAAAAGTTAGTGAAGCTTTTGTTTTTTGTGAAGCATGCAAATATGGCAAGTCCCATGCTCTTCCCTTCCCAAACTCTTCATTTCATGCATCTTCACCCTTTGATTTAGTACACTCCGACTTGTGGGGCCCTGCACCAGTAATGTCATTTGATGGATATTGTTATTATGTTCACTTTCTTGACGACTATAGTAGATTTGTTTGGATATATCCTTTAAAACTGAAAAGTGACACCTATGCTGCCTTTACTCACTTTCTTAATATGGTCAAAACTCAGTTTGGAATCACCATCAAAGCCTTTCAAACAGATAATGGAGGAGAATTTAAGAGAATACATCAATTATGTAATACTCTAGGGGTTAGTTCAAGACTATCTTGTCCATATACCTCCGCACAGAATGGACGGGCAGAAAGGAAACATAGGCATATTGTCGAAATGGGACTAACTCTATTAGCTCAATCCTCAATGCCCCTAAATTTTTGGTGGGATGCATTCATGACCTATACCTTCATTATTAATGGATTGCCCTCACAGAGTCTAAAAGAAAAATCTCCAATGGAAAAACTTCTTCACAAACAATTGAACTTCTCTGAATTAAGAATCTTTGGATGTGCTTGTTATCCCCATCTCAGACCATACAATAATCAAAAGTTTCAGTATAAGTCAGAAAGATGTGTGTATCTTGGGCCTAGTCCAGTTCATAAAGGTCACAAATGTCTAACACAATCGGGGAAAACGATTATATCAAGGCATGTTGAGTTTGATGAAACATTTTTTCCTTTTGTTTTAGGTTTTGCAGCAGCATCGGTGCAGTCCCAACCCACTGCCCAACCGCCACTAATTTATCCACTACCACCTTGGCATGATCAACCACCACACTGTCCATCTCCACAACTCAATACCGAAAACAGTCCAACAAATACCTCAGCCTCATCTCAAAGCCTCTGTCTAATTCCAAATCAGTATACTTCATCCTCACCTCTGCCAAGCATACCTCCTTCCCCTCCATCCACCCCACACTCATCCAAATCAGTAAACCCATCTTCACTGGCTTCACCGTCCAACCTACTGCCACTGTCCAGCCCCTCACCATTATCGCCCACCACTCACTCAAATACTCCGTCTCCTGAAGGCCAAAGTTCCCATATACCACTAGCACCTCCGGGCCACCCAATGATCACTTGTGCCAAGGCTGGAATCTTTAAGCTGAAAGTATGGATGACAAAAACTGCAGCTCGTGACTGCACCCTTACTGAACCAACCAAATTAAGTGATACACTGGCCACTTCAGCTTGGAAAAATGCCATGGACTTGGAGATTCAAGCTCTAGACAGAAACCACACATGGGACCTAGTGCCAGCCCCTTCTCACAAAACTATTGTTGGTTGTCGATGGGTATTCAGACTCAAAAGGAACTCAGATGGATCTATTCAAAGGCACAAAGCTCAACTGGTTGCCAAGGGATTCCCCAAAAAACCTGGCGTTGGTTTCTTTGAAACTTTCAGCCCCGTGGTCAAAGCCACCACCATAAGAGTTGTCCTCCCACTAGCTGTATCCTATAATTGGCACATTCGGCAACTAGACTTCAAAAACGCTTTTCTCAATGGCCATCTAGAAGAAGATGTTTATATGACTCAACCACGAGAGTATGCTAATTAGCTTCTGCCTAACCATGTATGTAAGCTGCGTAAAGCCATTTATGGGCTGAAGTAAGCTCATCGAACTTGGAATACAACACTCAAGGATACTCTACACTCATGGGATTTCCACACCAGTCATGTTGACACTTCTTTACTGATCTACAAGAAAGGTTCAACCATCATTCTTATGCTGATTTATGTAGACGATGTAATCATTACAGGTAACAGCCCTCAACTTATCAACAATGTTATTGCCCGGCTGGACAAAACTTTTGCTCTCAAAGATCTTGGTCCAGTCAGCTACTTTCTTGGGATTTAAGCCTCTCGTGTCAGCTCCAGTCTTCTCTTAACTTAAAGCAAATACATTGATGATCTACTATCACGGCTGGAACTCCAACATCTTAAATCGGCCCCAACTCCATTTGCTGTAGGTAAACACTTTTCTATATTTGACGGCACCCTGTTACCTAACCCCTTTGTTTACCGCAGCACCATTGGAGCACTCCAATATCTCACATCTACCAGACCGGATACCGCTTACATTGTCAACCATCTCAGTCAATTCCTGGAGCAACCAACCGATGTCTATTGGCAAGGAGTAAAAATAGTTTTTCGGTACCTAAGTGGCACCAAACACCATGGCCTACTGATTTCACCAGCAGAAAATCTTTCTATTACAGCCTTCTCTGATGCAGATTGGGCATCCAATGTTGATGATCGACATTCAATAGTTGCCTACTGTGTATACTTAGGCAACACTGCTATTTCTTGGTCCTCTAAGAAGCAAACCGCCGTGATAAGGTCTAGCACCGAATTAGAATATCGGGCACTTGCACACACTTCTGCTGAAATAGTGTGGCTCAAACAGCTTCTACTTGAACTTGGCCTTCCTACCATCTCCAAACCAACGGTATGGTGTGATAATATCAGTGCTTGTGCTCTCGCCTCCAACCCGATTTTCCATGCCAAGACTAAACATATTGAGATCGATGTACATTTTTTCCGGGACAAGGTACCTGAAGGTGCACTTGATGTCCGGTACATACCCTCAGTAGACCAAGTAGCAGATTGCTTGACGAAGCCCCTTTCCCACTCTCAATTCTCCTTTCTTTGATCCAAACTCGGGATAACAGAATTACTAGCTCGTTTGAGGGGGGATGTGAAGGAGAACCAAAGCCCAAATTCTCAGCCCAGTGATCCATGAACTACAGCCCACATACAAATAACCCAACAGTGCTCACTACAGCAGTTAAATCTATGATTTCTATTTGTGGACTGTACAATGTCTTTTTCCTCTGTATTATTCAACCCAATTTGGCTATTCTTTTGTCAAGTATATATATAAACCTATACCTAGGTGTCTTAAATACACACTGAAAATATACAAAGAATTTCCTCACGAAAGGCTGCCTCCTTGCTCTGTTAAATACAACTTCTTTAAACATCCCTGACTGTTTTTCTATTGGATTTTGTAAATGTAAAATACATGATTTAGTTCCACAACTTTTTTTTTTAAAAATAAAATTTTGTACCTAATTTTTTCCGTTGTAATATTATAAACATTTATAATATACTATAAAAGGTAAGACTAGTTGTCAATCCTTCATGTCAAGAATGGTATGTTACTTTGGTTATATTTTTCTCCTGCCTTCTTTGCTAGCCTACCATAATCATTCTCTCAAAATGCTTTCAAATGTTTACAAAAACATTCTCTCCATTTTAGAAATTGTTCTCTTAAATAGGATGGAGGTTACAAATATACACTTGTTGTGCCATTGTTACTTAAATTCGAACTGGTTGACTTGTTTGAGGGTGAGAATAAGTTTCGTCACACATTTCTTTTGTAAGCTAATAAGAAAGTGCGATTGTGGTAGTTGAAAGTTAGATTTCATATTTATGAAAATATTAAAATTGATCGGCAAAATGATGACGATGTGTATTAAAGTATATACAACAAGTATTTGTTGTTTTAATTTGAGGGAGGTATCTTTGCTTATGAAATTCGAAGTCTGTCTACTTCATGGGTGGAGCCACGTATGGGCAAGGGGGCACGTGCCCTCCTTAATTTATTTGTCTTTAATATTTTTAATACACACAATAGTTCAAGTTAAGTAAAAAGAGTGGTGTTGGCTTTGGTGTGTAGTCTTGTTTGGTTGGTAAGGGATAGGAGGCGACTTTTACTGCTGGCAACATTTTATTACAATATGACATTTAAAACATAATAATGTGTCTTTTTTTTAATAAATAATCAAATAATATATTTTTTTTTATCAATAACACGATTTGGTAGTTTATAAACTTTCCTTATTTTGGAAATTCACTTTTTAATTTCAAGAATATCCTATTAAAAATGTATTGTTTATTTTTTATCACATAATTTTTATATTCACATTACACTATATATTTTTGTTTGTTTCCATATTTTTTTTACATTCACATTTACTTGTATAGGTTTTTAAAATTAATTTTAAAGTTCAAGCAGAAGGATTATTTGTTATCACTCATTTGAATATACGAGCTCGACAAGTAAGTTTTAAAATCTTCTTAGACTTTAAGTTTTTATGCCTTTAAATCTATATAATAGAATGTAATATTCTTATTATTAATACTATTGTAGAGTTAATTCAATAAAAATGCTTTAGATTCTGATCGATCTTATATAGAAAAACTACATGCAGATCTTGGTCAAGAATCGAAATTTATTATTAGAATTATAATATTCGAGATCAAGTTCGTACAACATATTTACTAAAAGGTCATTGTCAATCTCGAAATCATACTTTTTCCTTTAAGAATTTTGGTACAAAGACAAGACGATTTAATACAGCTTGATCAAATAAATATTCTAATCAGTTAGAATATAGCATTTCAAAGAATGCTGCATTTTGTTTATGTTGCTAAAGTGAAGAGTCAAGATCAATTTCAAAACATGAAAACTCGTAGATAGTAATTGTAATGTAATAAATTAGTTAATATATGAAGTTAATAAATACATATTTTTTTACATTCATTTATAGAATTTTTTTTTTGTTAGACTTGTACATCGTGTCTCCTATATAAAATTCTTGGCTATGAAACTGGTCTACTTTATATGATCGAAGTAGTATTTTTATTTTACTAAAATATATTGTAGGGTTTGAGAGCAATAAAACCAAAGTACTTATAAATTTGCTATGATTAGGGTTACACTACAAAGTAGTTTTTTTTAGTATAACAACTAAAGGAACAAGGGATTGAATCTCCTTAGAGTGGAAGGTCGTGTCAATTACCATTGTGCTAAACTCACTTTAAAAATAAACATACTTTTTAGGAAAACTAAAAAAGAAAAAGAAATAAAATTTCTAAAGCATTTCTATTATAAGTATACAACAATATACAGTGTGTCGTGCATGCGTCGTATGCGAATATTTGAACTTCTAATAGATTCTTGGTGGAAGACATATGCTTTAACCAATTGAATTATGTTTTAGTTTGATAAATTAATTAGTAAATTTATCGTAGAAACAAAATGTATATCTTGTTTGTACGTATTTATAAACGATATTTATCCATTCTCTTAGAGATCGTTTTTGTTTAAGGTTTCAGAAATAGCTATTGGATAAATGATGTCTTAAAATAATGTCTGTAAATAAGATGGTTGAACAAAATTAAAGGATATATGTATTGATTGTGCACAAGAATGTTATATAGAGACAAACTATAGATTTTAGTTTATGGAATTAAACATGGTAATCTTACATCATTTTAATAGGTTGATTAATAAAACAATCACAAACAATTCAAGGTATTGATCAAAATTAATTAATTAATAATTAAAGAATATTATTTATATCTATATGAAAATGAACCCTTCTAGTATGTTAATTAATAATTAAAATTAAATGTTTAATACATTTTTAATGTGTATCTTAATTACAATTACTTAACATATACTTGCATCCATAAGAATGAATGTATTAATTATTTTAATATGAAGTATTTAACTAATTTTATTTAATTTAATCACAAATTTAATTTAAAACAACTCATTAATTAGAGAATATAAATAAATATATTTTAATAAACAATATACCAAAATTAAGGCAAGAAAAAGAGAGAAAAGATGATATATTGTGAATAAGGCATATTGAAAAAAAAAGGTTTTGTAATTATGTCTAAACAAAAATAATTTCAGGAAATAATTAATTGATTATAATTATTGAAAAGTAATCTTTTGGTACTAAGTTAACTTTACTAATCCTAATTAAGTTTTGTACTAAAATTCTTAATCAACTAATAAAGTATATTAAAATATTGTCAACTAATTAATTAACAATATTCAATAAATAAGTAATTGCCTATTTAATAAAAAATGAATTAAGTATATATTTTAATAAATATCATTGATCTAATCTAGTAAAATGAGTGGTTATATTAATTTTTGTATATCAATATCAATTGATTAATTTAACATATTCAGTCTAAAATTACACATGAAAATTTTCATATAGGGAAAAGTAAAAATTCTCCATATTCCTTTTAATATAGTATAAATAAAATACATTTAATGTAATGTCTAAAAAAACATTTCATTCTGTATTTATCTCCATAAATTTGATACAAAACAAAGATGTTAGGGAAAACTACATTCTTAGTCTTTGAGTTGTGAATGGTAGATGAGTTTTGGTCCCTAAATTTTTAAAACATGAGTATTTTTTAGAATAAATATATTTAGTCCATGAATTTTCAAAATGTATATTTTTAGTTCTCGAATTTATAAGAGTTAGTTTAAAATGAAGTACTCTTTTTATTATTTTAAATAATGATTCGACATTTTCAATTAGAGAAAATAAATTCAAAGTGACTTTAAAGAGAAGAGATAATATTTTGGGTTTATTACAAACACTTAATAAACATATTTTTAAATTCATAGGATTAAAAATATACATTTTAAAAATTTAGGGATCAAATGCATGAATTCTTAAAAACTCGATGAATAAAAAGTATATCTTAAAAATTTGGAGACCACATATTTGAAACTAAAAATTAAAAAAAAAGATAATTTTCCTCTTTTTCTTTTCCCTTTTCCTTTTTTTCTGTCATTATTTGTTGTATCATCCACATTCAATAATTGTGTCCCCTTATGTAGAACCTAGTAGGATTTTCTTCTTGTTTGTGATTCTTCTAATGCATAGAAAACCATTACACAAATCCCCTTTTAACTTTAGGTGTCCCAATGTAATTTTCATCATTTTTATTGCAAATTTGATATCTTTTAGAAGTGATTGTATAAACAATAATTTATGATTAATTTAAATAATTATAATGGACTATAATTGTGATAATAAATAATTGCCATGTATATATATATATATTTTTTTGCTTAAATCCTATATTAGTCGATGAACTTTCACATCTATTCGTTGGTTCATAAACTATGAAAACGTCTATTTTAGTATTGAACTTTTATATTTGTTCTAGTTTTTGTTTTAAAAAATTTTTACAGATAGGAAAAATGTCAAATTATTTACAAAAATAGTAAAATGAATACGGATAGATATTAATGAACTTCTATCTGTTTCTGTCCAAGAAGATTAAAATTTTGTTATTTTGTATAAATAATTTCTCAAAATTTTCTATTTTTGAAAATTTCCCCACTTGCTTTTAAACTTTTAGAATGTCTACTTTTAGCTTGGAATTTTTTAAAAAATAATAACTTTATACTATCTTTTATTTTATTTTGGACAAATTAGTGACATAATTTTGAGTGTGCGCATTAATGAGAACAAAAATAAGTTTTCAAATTTAAAACTACCTCCTTTAGTTTTGAAATTTTGGTTTTGTTTTCTAAGAACGTTGGTAGAACGTAGACAATATAGTATAGACATTTAGAGATACGAGTAGAATTTACAAACTTAATTTTTAAAAACAAAAAACAAAAAATTAAGGTCCCGTTTGATAACTATTTTATTTATAGTGTTTAGTTTTTGAAAATTTAAACTTTACTTCCATCTCAATTTTTTCATTTGCTATCTACTTTACCAATGTTTAAAAAACCAACCCAAAATTTGAAAACTAAAGAAAGTAACTTTTAAGAATTTGTTATTTTTTTGGAATATGACTAAGAATTCAACCATTATAGTTAGAAAGATGAAAATCATTGTAAGAAATAGATAGGAAATAGAATTCATTTCAAAAACAAAAAACGAAAAACGAAATGATTACCAAACGGGACCTGACCCTTTTTGGTAACCATTTTGCTTTTCGTTTTTGGTTTTTGGAATTTAAGTCTATTTCTCTCAAGTTCTTATAATATTTTGCATCTTTTTTATGGTGTGATTTGATTGTTTTTTTCAATTTTCTTTCGAGAATTGAATTCTTAGCCAAATTTTT
Source organism: Benincasa hispida (assembly GCF_009727055.1). Taxonomy (NCBI): domain Eukaryota; kingdom Viridiplantae; phylum Streptophyta; class Magnoliopsida; order Cucurbitales; family Cucurbitaceae; genus Benincasa; species Benincasa hispida. The sequence goes on from NC_052360.1 coordinate 2,129,265, forward strand.
AAAACTACTTTTCTTAGTTTAATTTTGGCTTTTTTTTTTTGAAATATTGATACAAAATAGATAACCAATCAAAAAAATTTAGAGTTAGAAAGAGTGTTTATGGGCTTAATTTTTTTTTTTTAAAAAAATCAAATGGTTATCAAACGGTACGTAATTGGTTACCAAACAATTATTAAAATACACTTTATGAAAGTCTTGAGATCAAAACGAAATTCTTGAGACCAAAATGGTACAAACATGAAAATTGAAGACCTAAATACACTTTAAAAAATTTTCGAACCAAAATAGAATTTAAACCTTTATTTTTTTTCCAATATTTGTAACTATTTTTCTACCATCAATTTAACAATGTTTTTATCCCTTGACTGTGGGTTGTTTATTTTCTTTTTCTTAGGTAAATTGGTTATTTTAATTTTTTATTTTGTTTTTACTATTTTGTGGTGCGGAAGAATTGAATCTCTAACTACAATGATTGATAGTATAAATTTTATACCAATTGAGTTATGTTCACATGAGAAAAAAAAACATGAATAATGTTCTTTTTTAATGTCAAACATGTTAGATTTGCTATCACATTTATTTCAAAATAACCTCTAATGATTTTAACGAGAAATAAATGCCATTTGGCTTAGGCATCTAGACATATCAATTTTTATGAGAATCTTTTTTGCCATCAAATGGCACTTAAAAGAGGAAGTTTCTAAGAAGTAAATTAAAAGTCATAAACGGTGTTTAAAATCTTTCTTCAATAACAAATTTTTTGCTGTTCCATATATAGTAAACTTTTTCAATTAAATTGTTAATATTAAAATTATTTGTGATTGTACTGCCCCATAAATTCAACGTTATTTGTTATATATATATATATTGCAAAGGGCTTATAAATCAATTTATTCTTAAAAAAGTTATAAATCAATTTTAATTTTCTTAAAATTTTAAAACAATTAAAAAATTGTTTCAAATTAAATACATATAAACATTGCCTCGATTTTTCTCTCATATATAGATTGTTTTCACCAAAAGTCCAAAATTAGGATGCCTACTTTAATTGCTTTTTAAAATAATAATAATGATAATTTAATTTATTAATCTTTAACCATCACATTTGTTTGGGGCATTTTCAAATATAGAAAAAAGACTAAATTATTTACCCATCATAACAAAACTTACCAAATAGATTAATCTTTTTTTTTTTTTTAATTATATGTGTAAATAGTTTCATATTTTTTCTATTTATAAGAAATTCCCTTTGCTCGGGAGACAAGAAGGATGAGACAATAAATTTTGTATTTAAAAAAAATTAGAAAAAGGAAATAAGATTCTTGGTTGAGATTTGGAGGGAGAGAGGAAAATGTTAGGGTGAGCTTTTTTTTCAATACAAAGAAATGGGCTATAAATAGAAAAAATAGAGGAGAGAATTAAGAGAGATTTCCCTTGTATTTATGTTAACTAAAAAGTTTAAAACTTCAAATCATACTCAAATCAATCTCTAATTTTTCTTTGGACTAAAATTAATTTTTTGATTAAATTATAGACTTAGTCTCTAAAATCAACAATCTTTTCTCAACCGAACTACTAGAGTTTCTACACAAAAATAGTAAAATAAATTATTTGTAGAAGGAACCGAATAAAAAAGGATCTACCCAACTCCACGAATAGAAATGGTCATACCCCTTGAATTTGCACAATGTTCAATGTATAACATCCAATCTTTTGTTGTACCAAATGATTTTTTTTTTGATAAACCAATCTAGCCTTTAAAAGATTAGAAAAAGAAGGTATCAATGTAAGTTAGAGTGCTTGTTATTACAAAAAAAAATGAGCTGACAGACTTGAGCTATAGTAGAAAGCAAACTTGTAAGTCTGTCAAACAACACTTCCATTATCTCCAACATCGTACTTAAAATTGAAAAGCTCAAAGATCAAGCTTTCATCTAAGATGGATCCATAAACACTTCCTTCATTGTACGGCAAGAGATTGAATACTAGAATTAGTGGAAATGCACTAATTTTTTTTAATAATGGAGGCATTTCTACCAACACTGATTAAAGCTATTTTTATTTCTACCAAGCTTACTAATGGAGGTATTTCTACCAACAATGTTTGCGCTAATACTTCTAATACATTTTTTGATTTCGCTGGCATAGAAATGTTTATAAATATCTGCAAAAACATTTAGCAAACCACAAAGTTTCAACATTATCAAAGCCATTGACCATAAAAGATAATTGATAAATGCTTATCACACTTCAACATATTTCAAGTTTTCTTTATGTAAAACACACTAGAAAACACAAAGAAAAAGGAAATCATAGAATGAACGAAATTATTAGTTGATCTTCTGTTTGCATGATAAAAAGAAAATGGTCATGTAATAATAAAATGGATAAAGATTAGTACAAACCCACATAACAAAAATTAACTTAAATAAATAGAAAAGAAGTACCAACCCGTGTCTTCCAAATAGAGAATAACAAGCAAGAAGAACATTAAATGGTGGAGGCAACCCTGACTTGGCCAGAGAATTCAATTCCTTTGCATATGCTGACCGGACAGCCCTATGATTGTGGAGTACAGAAAAGGGTGGGCACCACTTTTTGAGTTTTCTTTCCCAATTCTCCATAACAAATGTAGGCCATACAATTAGAAGAGGCCCCAAATCATTGTTCAAATATTTCAACATCATGAGATATGTAGTAGCCTGTCATCAGAATGATTTAAGATGAAGCAATGGCATCAAAATGACAATTGCTAACAAAAATATTCAGTACTGACTTGTATCGTCTTCTCCAGATCCATCTCTTCTGCAAGTATAGCTGCAATATTGAAGAAATTACAAGATATTAAAGCTAATCCATGGAGCAAAGTCAGTCATCGTAAAATACAGTTGGAGCTATTTCATAAACTCGTTATGACAACATGGATGAACTTTTAAAATTACAGCAATCTTAGTTTCCTATACCAGGAATAAAAAAGAATGTAAACACTTGTATGAACAAACACTTTGTAATTTATAATATATGATATTTTATTCACTTCAGTCTATGAAATATGAGGTATTTTAGTTGCATTAACTACAAACCAATAAACTAAGATCCATGGTTATCGTTGTAACTTAAGCATATATGTGGAGACACACAAGTGAATTGTGCTTTAAGTGATAACCTAAATGGTCTGTATTATATGGATAAGGAGTGATACCTTTTCCTGGTGACACTATGAGTGTGACCCACTTTGTAGGTATTACAAATGTTGTAAAGTGCTACAAATGATCTGATCCTGATCATTCATGTATTAGACATGCGAGCGAGAATATTCTATATAAAAAAGTTTGTATAAGACCGGACCACGAAATATTTAGTCTCGTTATATAACACCGTTCATAATTGAGACTTTCATTTCACTAGGATGACCATAGGTAACATGACCTTAATCCTGAGTGAGTTGTGAACTCCTGCCTATGAGGGCAGTCCTTTGATTTGCATGGGTAAGAGTGGCCAGATCGCCAACTCAACAAGCTTACCATTTTAGAGATTCGTCTGGTTGGGGAGTTGGGAACTCAGCTACACAAGATGGAATTCACTCCTTCCTCGATGCAGGAGTAAGTAGATAAATTGCTCCCTTAAGGGCTAATTCAGGGGTTTGAACAATGTGACACCACATCTTCTCTTGACCCGAGAAAGGCTTAGTCATAGTAGAACTATGATCTATTGTTCATTAGAGGAATTAGTGATACTTAGGAGTTAAATGTAACTACAGGGGCAAGACGGTAATTTGGCCCAGCTTTACTTACGAGCGATTTGTGGAGGGTCATCGTACTGTTGATTGATTATATCCAATGAACACAAAAATATATTTATAGTGCGAAGAGTGCAGCTGTCAGTCTTTAGTGAAGTGCTCGACAGTTAACAGATGGTGGATAATGTGATCAAAGAGTTTAGTCAGTTATTCACATATCGTTGGAGCTTTAAGCTACAGGTCCATAAGGTTCACTTGGTAGCTCAATGGATTCAAGTTGAGAATCAATTTTTGGGTTAGTTTGAAATGTTCAAATTAACAAGAGGGAATTTGATTATATATGATATAATTAAATTAATTAAATTATATATGATATAATTGATATAATGTATTTGATACATTATTTATTGGAGGAATTAATATAAATATGATTTATATTAAATGCCATAAAATAAGAAAAAAACTATAGTTTATATGTTGCATATGATACAATATTAAAACTATAGGTTATAAATATAATATGATACGTTAGTTATTGTATTTATTTATAATTTATTAATTATATGATAATTGATATTTCTTTTTGGTTATACATTTATCGTGGCTAAGTGGGATAAAATAAAAAATAGTTTTTCAATTCATTCTACGACTACGCATTATCAAATTGACTATCGAGTAAAATGAGTTTTACTACACGATAACTTTACAGAGCCTAAACGATCGAACATTGAGTCTATACAATAGACTTCATCTACTACACGATTGTTTGATCGTTTACTCCATCGTTTCCTCCTCCATTCCTCCCTCCCTCATTTAAAAATAAGTCAGAGCCCACAACTCCTAGATTCTGATGCGTTGTGAATGTGATGAAATAATGGTATGATATTGTGGTGGTGAACTATGCATTGCACATGCAAGTTTTCCTAGTAAAATCCAAGTATAAATCCTACTAGGTTGCTTGGTAAGCCCAGGGTCGAACACAGGGACTACTGAGACAATATGCAACGGTAAATTTTGATTCTTTTGCGGTGACAAAAACAAATAAGTTGATTGGTATGTTGTTGAAAGTATAAATCCTATGTGGCAGAATTGAGTAAAGAGTTGGTATGTTGTTGCTGCTGTACGTTGGCCTCCAAAATGTCCACCATACGGTGAGTCATGGCATTGCGATAGTATGTGCTAGTGAGCAACTTCTGGTATGCATAGGTGCAAAATCTGGTCTGACCCCCTCTTGTAAAGATTTGGCTCGTCCCAATAATATGATTTACATTCGTATTTGAGTCGCCTCTTTTGGTGGGTTGTATAGTTCTTAGGAAATTATTCACAAACCAGAAAATTGACCACGTCTACAACCATGATAACTCTTCAATTTTGAACAGCTGCTCATCTGGGAAAGTTGTGTTCACCTCTGACTAGTTGCGGTCGACTTCCAGATTTTTCTAATCTTGATAGATGGTCCGCAACCTAGTTCTCCGTTCCCTTGCGATCAATGATTTCCATGTTGAATTCTTGAAGGAGGAGAACCCATCGAATCAACCTCGGCTTTGAATCTTTCTTTGTCATTAAATATTTGATTGCTGAGTGGTCAGTGTGAACAATCACTTTGGATCCCAGCAAGTAAGCTCTGAATTTCTCCAGTGCAAAGATCACCGCAAGAAGTTCTTTTTTAGTGGTAGTGTAATTTTTTTGGGCAGGGTTCAAGGTTCAACTCGCATATGCGATGGGATGTAGCATTATTTTCTTCTTTTGCACTAGCACCACCCCCAACGCATAACCGCTAGCATCACACATCAATTCAAAGTGTTGTGTCCAGTCTGGTGTGATCAACATAGGTGCGGTTATCAATGCGTTCTTCAGTATCTTGAATGCGTTGAGGCATTGTTCATCAAAATCAAATTTTCTTTCTGCCTTCAGCAACACACTCAATGGTCTAGCAATCTTCGAAAAGTCCTTCACAAAACGTTGATAAAATCCTGCATGCCCCAGGAAGCTTCTGACAACCTTTACATTGCTGGAGGTGGGAGCTTTTCAATGGCCTCAATCTTCGCCTTATCCACTTCTAGCCCATCCTTGGAGACTTTGTGCCTGAGCACAATACCTTTCTTTACCATGAAGTGGCACTTCTCCCAGTTTAGAACAAGGTTCATCTTTTCACTTCTGTTTAGTATCTTCTCTAAATTATTTAGACATACTTTGTATGTTTGCCCGTACACCGAGAAATCGTTCATAAAAATTTTCACTGAATCTTCAAGATACTCAGAGAAGATGGCCATCATACACCTTTGGAACGTGCTCAGCGCATTGCATAATCCTAACGGCATGCGTCGAAAAGCAAACGTTCCATAAGGGCAGGTGAATGTGGTTTTCTCTTGGTCTTCAAGAGCAATCATGATTTGGTTGTAGTCTGCATATCCGTCCAAAAAGTAGAAGTAATCATTTCCTGCGAGGCAGTCTAGCATCTGATCAATAAAAGGCAAGGGGAAATGATCCTTCTTCATCGCCACATTTAGTTTGCGGTAGTCCATGTAGATCCGCCAGCCAGTGACGATTCTTATCGATATTAATTCCTTATTTGCAGTTGGGACTACCGTCATCCCTCATTTCTTTGGCACACATTGCATGAGACTGACCCATGTGCTGTTGGCGATTGGATAAATAATGTTTGCATCCAGCCATTTTATTATCTTCTTTTTCATTACCTTCTTCATCGTAGGGATTAGTCTGCACTGTTGTTCGATCAATCCTTTTTTATTTTCCTCGAGACGTATCCTGTGCATGCAATATGCGGGGCTAATTCCTCTTATGTCTGCTAGCGTTCAGGCTATTGCTTATATGTGCTTTCTCAGGATGCTCAGCAGCACATGCTCTTGTTCTTCTTGAAGTGCAGAGGAAATTATTACTGGTAGAGTTTCATTTTGCCCCAGAAAAGCATACTTCAGGTGGTTTGGCAAAGTTTTCAATTCTATTGTAGGTGGTTGTTCCAAGGATGGATTTTGTGCTTTTCTTTCTTCATTCAACGTCAGTTTTTCTTCTTTGGTTGTTGTTTCCACGATCGCATTGTAAGTTACCATGGATGCGGTCGCATCATCTCTTTCTTCTTCATCTTCAGACTTTTCTTCTTCATAACAACTGGGTTCATTGTCGGAATCTGTTAGGTCTTTTTCTTCCGGATACTTTATGGCCTTAATAATGTCAAACCTGAGCTTCTTTCTATTCACGCTCAGTGTGATCTCTCCCTTGTACACATTAATCTGAGCACGACCAATGGATAAAAATGGTCGTCCCAGAATGATGGGCACATCCTTGTCCGCTTTATAATCGAGGATGATGAAGTCTTTGGGTAAGATAAATTTGTCAATCGAGACTAGGACATCCTTCACCTGTCCTTCTGGATGAACAAGGTGAAGGATCTCATATCTAAGAGTCCTATGAGCGCGTTCGGATCACTCTGATCTTACTGTGATCGAAATACATATTATATATTCAATATATACAGTTATGGAAAAAAATCTTAATTAATGGCATGCTAAGAACAAGTTAAATAACAAGGGAAAGAGTTCCATACCAGTTGAAGAGAGTCTTCACACTTCGGAACTCCAACGCAGCAGAAAACCTCCACGCGATCTACCAACACCCAATGGAAACGTCAATAACAGCAGCACAAACGACCGTAAACACGAACGCCGTGGGGATGACACCACCACTAAAGAGCCCCAAGTATTCTCGTGGAAAACCAAAGGGTGGTCTTTGGTGAATTTGGTAGAGGAAGGAGGAAACATGAATCGTGTAGGCAATAAGCAAGTGGGAGGGAAGAAAACGCTATCGCATAGCAGAAATGCTCATCGTTTAGGAGGAGCTACATGATCGTGTAGGATTTACTGAACGGTCTTTTAGGAAAAGGTACACTATCATTTAGTAAAATCGGCACACTATACGATCGTTTAGATAAGCTACGCGATCGTAGCGCGAGGTAGACGATCGTTTAGGTGGAGAGGAGTTATCGTATAGTCTCTCGAATCTTTAAGCGATCGCTTAGAATTCTATTAAAGCGCGCCTTCTTTCTTTTCTTTGGGACGACGATTCAAAATGAAACGATTTCATTTTTATTTCATCATTTACAATAACCGACAGTTTCCCACTAACCCACGTCCAAATGTGATTTTTGGCATAATTATCTTATAATTAACTAATTAATAAATAAATAATATTATATTTTTATCCTATAGTTTGATATCACATATCTATTATAGTATTTTCTCCTCTACTTGATGTATATCTAATTTCCTCCAAAATAATGTATCTCATACATTCAGCCAATTATATCATATATAATTAACCAATTCAATTATATCATATATAATCGAACTTCCTCTTGTCAATTTGGACATTTCAAATTAACCCAAATACTGGTTCTCGACTTTATCCAAGCTACCCAAGGGACCTAATGGACCTGTGGCTCGAAGCTCCAACGGTCCGTGAATATCTGACTAAACTCTTTAGGCACGAGATCCACCATCCGTTAACTGTCAGGCATTCCACTAAAGACCGACAACTGAACTCTTCTTACCATATATATATTTCTATATTCATCGGATGTAACCAATCATGAGTTCGATGACCTTCACAGATGCTCGTAAGTACAGCTGGGCCAAATTACCGTTTTGCCTCTGTAGTTACATCTCACTCCTTAAGTACCATTGATTCCTCTAATGAACAATACAACATAGTCCAACTATGTGTGAACACCTATGGGGCCAAGAGAAGGTGTGTGGCGCCACATCGTTCAAGCCGGGTAATCAGCCCTTAAGGGAGCAATCTATCTACTTGCCTCTGCCTCGGGGAAGGAGTTTATTCCATCTTGTGTAGCTGAGTTCCCAGCTCCCAAATCAGACGAATCCCCAAAATGGTAGGTTTGAATCGGGGACCTGGCCACTCGCACCCATACAAATCAAAGGACCGCCCTCAATGGTAGGAGTTCCCAACTCACGGTCATGTTACATATGGTCATCCTAGTGAAATGAAGTCTCTTTCATGAACAGTGTTATATAATGAGATGTTAACACTTTGTGGTCAGGACTTATACGAACTCTTTGTATAAGACGCCCCGGCTCGCATGTCTCCAACATGAATGATCAGGATCAGACCATCTGTGACAAGTCACAAAACTTGTGACCATTCCACAAAGCGGGTTGATGCGCGTATTTTATGAAGTGGAAATATGGATGATATGCATTGATGGACTTGCATTGTGCACTCAAGTTTCTCTAGCGGAATTTAAGTGTAAATTCCTCTGAGTTTCCTGGTAAGTTCAGGGTTGAACACAGGGACTTGTGCAAATAGATTGCGTTGGTAATTTTGATGAAAACTTTGTGGTAACCAAGTAAATAAATAAAGTGTTTGGTTTGTTGTTTGTGTTGATTAAAAAAAGAAATAAATAAATGCGGCGGATTTGAGAAAAGACAATTGCGTTGATAGAAGCAATGAGTATGCGATGAACGGGTTGAAAAGATCTTTAGCTAGCGTTACTTGGGAATGCGTCAGACTATGCGATCATGTTACTACCATGCACAGCAAGTCATTTTCCTATGTAACTGCGATGCTCTTAAATTTAGGATGCATGTGTTGAATGCAAAGTGTCCATAGAGCTTATTCCTAAGTCTCCACTTTTGTCCTATGCGATAATGCAGAATGCATGAAAGCAATGTGACCGCATACAATCGTATCCTATCTCTAGGATGCATGCGATGCGTTGATAACAAATAGTCCTCATTCCTAAATGCCTATCTCTTGTATTATGCGTTCTAATTTGACTCTCCCGAGCCTAGATTCTGACCTGACTTTCCCAAGTCTAGATCCTGTCCTTAGACTACCCTCTCGAGTATCCCTAATAGACGAATGAAGCATACATAAACAAGATAATCGCAAAGATTGAAGATTCTCTAGTTGTGCTAGCTAAAAGTTTCTCAACCCATTCAACCGATTTAGCTACTCATGCGTGAATCACAAAGAGTGAATAGATATAGAGAAAGAAATTTCATTCTTATAAATGAGTTGAGTACAAAATGCCAATGGAAGTTTAAGGTAGAGAGCCTGGTAGTAATTCCTTATTAACCGAGGCTTTTTACACTGGAATCTCTATTCTGATCTAAGGATATTCCCGCTTCCGCAGGCGTCGGCCCTTTCCCTGTCTTTGAAGCTTTCGGCGCTCTCCCAAGCTTATCGAAACATCTATCGGCATAACTTTCTCTCTCGCGTCCGCCTTAAAATGAAAAAAAACTATGGACGGAGGCGTGAACTCGTGGAATAAAAGATTGTAAAAGTGGTGAACCCCTTTTCTGAAGAATGCACTCGGTATTTATAGAGCATCAACGGTGAAAGGCGGCTTCTCTCTCCTGGTTGTACAGATGAGACAACTTTAATTCCTGATTGACGCACCGAATAATTATCACTGATAAAGCTAAATGTTACTTGACGTACGGCTGCACTAATTTGAATTCGACGCACACACTTCTCCTAACGCCTTAATGCCTTCACTATACGCCCACCAGTCGCACTGACCAATCATGGACTTCCGAACGAAGTTGCAGCACGAGTCAACGCAAAGCCTGGGGCGATTAAGTCTACTCGACCGATGATTCCTGGTGAACGCAATCATGCATGGTCGTTAATGCATACCAAAAGTACCAAAACAATATCAAATCGTGAATGACTGCGACCGTAATATTAAACGAATTTATGCTTAAGGAAACGGCAATTTAAACAATTTCATCAATAATCAACCATTGTAAGAACCAGCACTAAAACGCATTCGCCCTGATATCCCGTACTAACCACGAAAGGTTTCCTCCTATATCATATACTACAAACCTCATTTGGTTACACTTCAAGACGGACAGACCAGCACCTTGTATCACCCATACACATGTTTGAGCCATACAATACAGGATTTATGTTATTGTTGGGTAAAAGCAAATAAAACAGAGCAAAGAGCAAGATATGAGATGTGAAATAAATAATCATTATATTAAAACACAAGCGTTCGACAAAACTGTTTACAAAGACAAAGAGAACACAATGAATCTTAGAACATCACACCCCAACAATCTCCCACTTGTCCAAAGCAAATTGGGTGTACAAAAAACTATACAAAACAATAAACTACGGCCATAAAAGCCCAATAAAAAAAATCCTCCCACTTGCCCATAGCCCAACTGCGGTCCCTGCTAGACCTATCTCCGGTAGGTGAAACCTGCAAACAACTGTACTGTGAAGAGTCTTATTCGCAAACGTCAGCAACATTAAATATGGCATGGTTAAACACAAATCCCTCACTCCTCACCCGTAGTGTCTTAGGACATTCTAACAACAGGACCACTGAAGGTAAGGCCCTCTCGGAGTCCTGCATCGAGTACTTGAGCAACATCTTATCAATGTACGATGCCTGAGACAATGCTAGCACTTTGTTCTTACGATCCCGAAATATCTGTATACGTAGAACAAACTGAGCCTCTCCCAAATCTTTCATTTGGAATTGGGTCGCTAGCCAGTTCTTAACTGCAGTCAGTAGACCTACATCATTTCCAATGAGTAGGTTATCGTCTACATACAACACTAAGAAGACTACTGAAATGTTGATTATCCCATAGTGAGTTGAAGTACATCGACTCCATCTCGAGATCCATGGCCTTGACCCATTCATCCACAACTCCAGAGGTGTTCTTGCAACACTCTTGGAGGGAACACAGTTGAGTATGTATAATGCAATCTCCACTGCGAAACCCCAAAATGAGTCCGGTAAGGAAGCATAACTCATCATCAAGCGAACCATGTCTAACAAGGTCCTATTTCTCCTCTCCGCTACACCATTCTTCTGAGGTTTACCCGACAACGAGAGTTGGGAAACGATTTCATGTTCTATCAAATAGTCCTGGAATGCCGAGTCCAAAGACTCTCCACCTCGATCCAATCGAAGTGTTCTAATTTGTCTATCCAATGCATTTTCAACTTCAGCCTTGAACTCTTTGAGCTTTTCAAAGGATTCAGACTTCTGTTGCATAAGATAAACATACCCGTACCTAGAGTAATCATCAGTGAAACTGATAAAATACCCATAGCCACCTCGGACTCGCACATTCATAGGACCACAAAGGTCAGAATGTACTAACTCAAGAGGCTCCTTGGCGCTATAACCTTTTCTAGTAAAAGGTCGTTTAGTCATCTTACCCTCAAGGCAAGATTTGCACACAGGTAAAGAATTTTCTTCTAACTCATTTAGAAGTCCATTCTTTACCAATCTCTCAATCCTATTGAGATTGATGTGCCCTAAACGTAGATGCCAAAGTTAGGCATTTTCTTTTGGAGAAATTTGTCGACGTTTTGATTGAGTTACGGTAGTTCTGAACATTCAGTATTATGGAGGGAATTAATGGCTCACGACCTTAGCACATATAAATTCGATTCCAGATTTGGTGTGCAAATAAAAACACCATCTTTATGAATAAACGCTTCTCCTACTGCATCGTCATCTCACCATCCTCCAACTGTCGCCAAGTTCTAATCCCCTAAAAAGAAGAACAAACATGATTAGTGGCGCTCGAATCAATTATCCAGGCAGAATCATCATTCTCCATTAAACAAGTTTCAAGTACAAGTAAATCACATTTACCTTTATCTGCCTTGGCCTTAGTCTTGGCTGCTTTCTTCTCTTTCAGATATCGAGGACAGTTCCTTTTCTAGTGTTCATCTTGGTTGTAGTGGAAACACTTTCCCTTAGAAACTTGTGGATACTTACTTGGGGCGACAAGCGGTGGGTTAGCAGGTGCCTTCTCGTTTCCCTTACCACCATTCTTCTTCTTCCCCTTTGCAGAATTAGAAACAAAAGATGCAGACTTCGTTCCTGAGGTCGAACCTCTATGGAACGTCCTAGAGGATGAAGCAACATTTGCTTCACTCTTCTGCCTCTCCTTACTTTTCAGTAAAGAGTGGTATGTCTGCAACTCGTTGAGGAGAGTTGTAAGGTTGTATTTTACTTTGTTAAGAATCACATTGCTAACAAAGTGCAGGAAGCTCTCCGACAAAGAATGCAGGATTATGCTAACCTGGCTGCCCTCATCGATGGTATACCCATTCAACTCCGCCACATTAAAGTGGACCATCATGTTATACACATGTTCACGAACAGAGGTGCCTTCTTCCATTTTGGAGTTGAATATGTATTTAAAAGCCTCATGCATAAGCTGTTCAGACGGTTGTGCAAACATCCCCCACAGGGACTTCATGATCTTACGCGTTGAGACCATAGGCTCATGTTTCTTGGCCAAGACTTCAAAAAGACTTGCCAAGATGTAGGCTCAGGCCTTCTCATTCACCCTTGTCCATCGCTCGAATGCCTCCCGAGCATTTCGAGCGGGATTCAGAGTTGGAATAGGAGGATAAGTCTCCGTGAGAGCGAACATGAGATCCTCGATGATCAGGATCGTCGTGATCATATGTTTCCATTTTGCGAAATTATCGCCAGTAAGTTTTTTAGCACTTAGCAATGCTAACGTGGTTGTTGCCATTTTGAAAATGTTGCTGAAAATACGAACAAAACTTTATTAGAATTTGCTAAACCACTTTTAAACCAATTAGTTTTGCAAAACAGTTTCAAGTACCGTAAGTTATAAACTTTTATTTTGCAATGATGCCCCAGTGAGGTAGGACAAACGCCACCGGTGGGGTGATCAGTTGCCCCTTCACTGGGATGAGCATTCTCAACCATTAGGCAGAACCAACTCTTGGAACTTGAACCTAACAGCCACCATTTTTTGGTCAGAAATCGTTTAACCTCTAACTATCCTCGATAAGTGTAACCCTCGCTTTCGGTGTCAGAGTCCTACCTTAATGAGCCTATCGAAGGGAAGAATCAGATTAGGACAGGAGACTAAATTACCTTATCCTCTTACAGGAGATCAAATAAAGAAACGCACAAAGCTGCCATCCTTTAGCGGGGCATTCCCAGGGTACCTCGAGGCGATCTGAAATTACTTTATTCAACCTAACAAGGGAGACCGAGGAATATGCTGTCGCACTTCCCACTCCCACGTACTATGAACACTCTCTCCATCCACCTTGATATTGATCTACCCAAACACCATCCGTTGGGGGGACACGCCAAAGGTGCCGCAAGGCTGAGGATAGATCTCACGGTGTGAACTATTTAGAAGAAACGTGAAAGGTTTAAGTGAAGCATCTTATGCCCCAAGTACCTCCCACTGAATGTTCTACCTAGGGGTTCATTAACCTAGACAATTCGGCTACTGATTTTAGTCTAAGTCGTCTTTTTAAACTCTCCTCATAAACAACGTTTGTCAATGACATATGAACAATTTCAAGTAGTCATATTTAAACACTTTAATGGACTATCCTTAACTTGCATGCGTGCATCAAATCTGTCTAATTCACCTTTTTAGGTAAGTTCCCAGGTAGGAGTGTTACATTTCCGTCAACTTAAATACCCCAGCCTAGACAGAACCCACCTTAGGCAAAAGGTCCCTTATAGATAGATCTGCTACACTTTAACATTTTATTAGCCAATTTAATCCTTTAAACTGATTAAAAGATTAAAGTCTTAGGGTTGCTAATCGTATTAGGACCGTGATCTTACGTCTATGTGATCCAAGTTTTAAACACTTTAAAACCATGAATTAAACATAAGTGAGCATGCATGTCTTTCTTATTTTTTTTTTAGTTCTAATTTCTCTTTAACTTTTAAAAAGAAACAACTAAAACCATTGCGCACAATGAGGCATTTATAACATTTATAAAGTAACCTATGTGTCATGCTTCATGCAATGTCCGGTCATTACTATATATAACTTTTATATAGCGTGTAACAACCAAGCAAACATGCAATCATTCACTTTTATACTATAACAATTATAATATAAAGATGATGCATGTCAATGCTTTTTATGCATGCATAAATATAACTCTTATATTATATGAAGCATGAGCATGCTCTTACATAATTAAATCATACTTCTCTAAATTATAATAATTACAATAAAGAGATGATGCATGACCATTGCAAAACCTAAGGTGGGATTTACTATATGTGCATACCATATGACATATAAAAAACATACATCGCATGTAATAAATAAAGGATTAATGGACCAGGATGAGCCTTTACAAAAACCGGAATAAGAAAACCCTATCTATTACATTTTTCATCGAGCAAACCGATTCACAGGCGAACCGGGTCTTGAAGAGCCAGGAGGTCTTCATCGTGTAGCCAACTTCAGTAGGTAGACAATCGTTTAGTGCGTACTAGACGACAGAAGCAAAAGTAAACGATCACGTAGACGACGACGAGGCTGCGAAGCCTGATCGTCCATGCGATCGTGTAGCGCGATGACAGGTAAATGATTTACCTTGCATTACTAAATGATCATTTAGTCAGTTACTAAGTGATGAAGCTTACTGACCTAAACGATCATCTATTGCGCGCGCATTAAACGATTCACGAGCATCTCATCGTCTACATGACGCGATACTCAGCAATCGCGTACCTGATCATCAAACACGATGTGACCAACTCTTGATTGCATTCCCTATCGTTTAACTAATGCATTCATCAACGATCACGTACTCCTTCATCTTTACGATGCGATCAACAACCCTAGATTGCCTCCTTCTTCGAAGAACCGCAACACTTGCCCAGATCGCGTACCACTCTTATGCAACGTTTGCACAGATCTGCTTCTTCGACGAACAACTTAAACTTCAAACAAACTTTGAATACAGATTCGATAACTTACCCAAAAACGCAGGGGCCTTTACAAACAATCGCAAATGTAAAAGGATTTAAATCAAACCAAAGCTAATCATCCCGAAAACATCCATTAATCCAAACATCCACAGCAAAATTTAACTATTAAATTAGTGTAGAAATGCACCCACCATGAATGTAAATCTCATTTCGTTGCAACATATGAAATCGGAGTATCAGAACCTGGCTCTAATACCAATTGAAGGATCTTATATCTAAGAGTTCCATGAATGCGTTCGGATCGCTCCGAACTCACCGTGACCGAAATAAATATTATACATTCAATACATACAATTATGCAAAAAAATCTTAATCAATGACATGCTAAGAACAAGATAAATAACAAGGGAAAGAGTTCCATACCATTTGAAGACAGTCTTCACACTTCGGAACTCTAACGCAGTGGAAAACCACAATGCGATCTACCAACTCCCAGCGGAAACGTCAACAACAGCAACAAGAACGACCGCGAACACGAACGCCGTAGCACCACTAAAGAGCCTCGGGTATTCTCGGAGTGAAAACCCAAAGCGTGATCTTTAGTGAATTTGGTAGAGAAAGGAGGAAACACGAATCGTGTAGGCGATAAGCAAGTGGGAGGGAAGAAAATGCTATCGCATAGCAGAAATGCTTATCGTTTAAGAGGAGCTAGACGATCGTGTAGGATTTACTGAACGATTGTTTAGGAAAAGGTACACGATCATTTAGTAAAACTGACATACTATACGATCATTTAGATAATCTATGCGATCGTGTAGGAAACAGTGTGCGATCGTTTAGGCGCGAGATAGACGATCGTTTAGGTGGAGAGGAGCTATCGTATAGTCTCTCGAATCTTTAAGCGCTTGTTTAGAATTCTACCAACGCGCACCTTCTTTCTTTTTCTTTGAGACGACGATTCAAACTGAAACGATTTCATTTTTATTTCATCAGTTACAATAACCGATGATTTCCCACTAACCCATGTCCAAACGTGATCTATGGCATAATTATCTTATAATTAACCAATTACTTAATAAATAAATATAATCATATTATATTTTTATCCTATAGTTTGATATCACATATCTACTATAGTATTTTCTCCTCTACTTGATGTATATCTAATTTCCTCCAAAATAATGTATCTCATACATTCAGCCAATTATATCATATATAATTAACCAGTCCAATTATATTATATATAATTGAACTTCCTCTTGTCAATCTGAACATTTCAAATTAACCCAAATACTAGTTCTCGACTTTATCCAAGCTACCTAGGGGACCTAATGGACTTGTGACTCGAAGCTTCAACGGTCCGTGAATATCTGATTAAACTCTTTAGCCACGAGATCCTCGTTAACTGTCAGGAATTTCACTGAAGACCAACAGCTGAACTCTTCTCACCACAGATAATAATATATTTCTATATCCATCGGATATAACCAATCATGAGTACGATGACCCTTCATAGATGCTCGTAAGTACAGTAAGGCCAAATTACCGTTATGCCCCTGTAGTTACATCTCACTTCTTAAGTACCACTGATTCCTCTAATGAACAATACAACATAATCCAACTATGTGTGAACACCTCTTGGGCCAAGAGAAAGGTTGTGGCGCCACATCGTTCAAGCCTTGGAATCAGCCTTTAAGGGAGCCATCTATCTACTTACCCCTGCCTTGGGGAAAAAGTGAATTCCATCTTGTGTAGTTGAGTTCCTAGCTCCCAAATCAGACGAATCCCCAAAATGGTAGGTTTGAATCGGCGACCTGGCCACTCGCACCCATACAAATCAAAGGACCGCCCTCAATGGCAGGTGTTCCCAACTGACTGAGGATTGAGGTCGTGTTACCTATGGTCATCCTAGTGAAGTGAAGTCTCTGTCATGAACAGTGTTATATAACGAGATGTTAACACTTCGTGGTCTGGTCTTATACAAACTTAAATAACAACTCTTTGTATAGGACGCCCCCGCTCGCATGTCCCCAAAACGAATGATCAGGATCAGACCATCTGTGACAAGTCATAACACATGTGACCATTCCACAAGGCGGGCCGCATCCATAGCGTTACCGAGATAAGGTTTCCCTCCTATATCCATATACTACAGACCATTTTAGTTATCACTCAAGACAGTGATCCACTGTTGTATGTCACCACATACATACTTGAGTCACTTAAATACCCCAGCCTAGACAGAACCCCCGCTAGAAAGACAAAAGGTCCCTTATAGATAAATTTACTACACTTTAACATTTTTTATTGCAATTTAATCCTATTTAAATTGATTAAAAGATTAAAGCCTTAAGTTGCTAATCGTATTAGAACCGTGATCTTGGGTCTATGTGCTCCAAGTTTTAAACATTTTAAAACCATGATTAAACCTAAGTGAGCACGTATGTCTTTCTTATTTCTTTTTAAGTTCTAATTTCTCTTTTTTAACTTTTAAAAAAACAACTAAAAATTATTGCGCACAACGAGGCGTTTATAACATTTATTAAATAACCTATGTGTCATGCTTCATACAATGTCCGGTCATTACATATATTTAATTTTTATATAACGAGTAACAACCAGGAAAACATGCTATCATTCACCCTTATACATGTCAATACTTTTTATGCATCCATAAATATAACTCTTATATTATATGATGCAATGAGCATGCTCTTACATTATTATGTTGGGCTTTTTGGCCTTTAATCTCAAATTAATTAATTTTAATTATTTAATTAATCAATGTTTTGATTGATAAAAACTAAATTTTTAATTACTGAAAATCTTAGTGTTTTAATACGTCCATACGTAGAGCTCGAACAACGATTCCAACACCTCTTTGAATACTCAAATCGGAGCTAAAACGAAGACGATATGACAAACAAATCTATAGAGAAAATATCGTGGTGGATGACGTGGCATAACCAGACCATTTGCATGTAGACATGTGGCAGCATATTGGTTGAATGGTGGATCATTAAGAGATTAACATATGATAAACTTTTGATTTTGTGATTGATTTAAAATAAAAAAAATTAAAAAGAAATAAATTTATATTATTTTATGTTTTGTGTCAACGGCTAGTTTTTTTAAATGGTAATGTTTTTTTATTGACTTTAAAGAGAATGAATTTAAAAAGAAAATGATTAAAAGAATAATAAATTAATATTATTTTATGTTTATGTCTAACAGCTAGTTTTGACGCATGTAATATTTTTTTAATTTTTTGGAATTAATTTAAAAAAGAAAAGGAATTTCAAACAAAAGGATTTAATATTAAATATTTGTTTGTATCTAATGATAGTTAGTTTAAAATCTCCACCATTGATTTTTCTTTTCCAAAATCCATGGTCCCATTAATTTTTGGTTTCTAAAAATTTTCCCTTCTTCTATATAAATCATCTCTTCCTCTCCAAATTTTAGACCAACAATTTTAACATTTCATAATCCTCCAAAACTCTAAAAGTTTCATTGTTGCTCTCTTTTTTAAGTTTCCAATTTTTCTTTTCATCTTATTCTTGGAGAGAGTGTTATTGTATTGTGAGGATAACTTGTTGAGTGGCTTAAACTTGTAAATCCACTCTTGTGAGGGTTGTATTGTGTTCTTAAAAATTCTAACATTTGTAACGGTTTGATCCTAAATCATGGAAATGATCGGGTTTGCTCTTGAACCCGTAAAAGGAGCGTTGGTGTAACGGTTGGGCTCTAATCGGTGGAGTAGGTCAAGTTTGACCGAACCACTATAAAAATTACGGTGTCTTCTTCTCTAACTCTTTCCTTTTTATTTTTGCAATTAATTTAAGCAATTTATTCGTATGTTTTAGTTTGTTCTTATTTATTTGCTAAATTTGATAGAATTAAATTATCACATTTTTTGTCATCTTATTTGTTGATAATTTGAATTTTTCTTATTATTTATTTAAAAGTTGTATTAATTAGTTTAATTGGGTTAATTTAGAAAAAAAAGTTTAATTAACCCTATCACCCCCTCTAGGGTTGCCTATCGATTCAACAATTGGTATCAGAGCGGGTTGCTCTTCTTGAAATATTTATTTCTTGATAAACTTAATTGTTTTTGAGCTATGGCAACTTTAGGTTTTATCCCTTTTACCGATAGTCAATCTATTACAAAGCCTCATTTCTTTAATGGTGCTAATTATAGTTATTGAAAAAATAGAATGAAGATTTTTCTTGCTTTCTATTGATTATGATTTATGGGATATTATTGAGGAAGGTTTTAAAGTTCCAACAAAAAATGTTGATGGTGTTAGCACTATAAAACCTAAGAAAGAATGGTTAATAAATGAAAAGAAAGCATACTCTTGAAATGCCAAAAGCTATTAATTGCTTATTTTGTGCTTTGAATGAAGTTGAGTATAATAGAGTGTCTATTTGCAAAACCGCTAAAAGAGATAAGGGATAAATTAGAAATTACTCTGAAGGAACTAGTCCA
>NC_052360.1:2153408-2175382 GCF_009727055.1 Benincasa hispida
CCGCTTGTTATGTTTTTAAATAGAGTTTTAATTAGACCTTCTTTGGATAAAACTCCTTATGAACTTTGACATAACAAAATTCCAAATATTGGGTATTTCAAAGTTTTTGGTTGCAAATGTTTTATTTTGAATAACAAAGAAAAACTTGAAAATTTTGATTCTAAGATGGATATTGGTATTTTCCTTGGCTATTCCTTTACTAGTAAAGCTTATAGAGTTTTTCAATAAAAGAACTTTAGTAATTGAGGAATCTATGCATGTAGTATTTGATGAATCTTGCAATGTTATTTCTAATGAGCCTATTTATAGTGATGTTTTAGAAGGAAATTTTTGGAGATTTACTTTTTAGTGACAAAGGCAAGAAAATTGTTTCAAGTAAGCAAGAGGTGAGCTTAATCGAAAAGAACGAAGTTAGTTCTTCATCCATGCCTAAAGAGTGGAGGTATGCTCCTTCCCATCCAAAGATTAATTCTTGTGATCCCGAACAAGGTGTGAAAACTCGTTCCTCTCTTAATATGTTTAATAATCTTGCTTTTTTTTCCAAATTGAACCAAAAAGTTTTAAAGATGCCGAAAATGATGAATTTTTGGATTTTAGCTATGCAAGAAGAATTAAATTAATTTGAAAGGAATAAAATTTGGGAGTTAGTCCCTAGGCCCTCTCATGCTTCTATAATTCGAACTAAATGGGTCTTTAGAAATGAAATGGATGAAAATGGAAATATCATTAGAAATAAAGCTAGACTTGTAGCTCAAGGTTATTGTCAAGAGGAAGGAATAGATTATGAAGAAACTTTTGCACCCTTTGCTAGATTAGAAGCTATTAGAATGTTGCTTGCTTTTGCTTCTTATAAGAATTTCATTTTGTATCAAATAAATGTGAAAAGCGCATTTTTAAATGGTTATATCATCATGGAGGAAGTTTATGTAGAATAACCTCTGGAGTTTGAAAGTTTTGATTTTCCTAATCATGTCTATAAGTTGAAAAAGGCTCTTTATGGCTTAAAACAAGCTCCAAGAGCTTGGTATGATAGACTTAGTAATTTCTTGCTTGAGAATGGATTAAAATGGGTAAAATTGATACTACTCTTTTTATTAAGACTAAAGAAAATGATATGCTTTTAGTACAAATATACGTGGATGATATTATTTTTGGTTCTACTAATCCATTTTTGTGTGAAGAATTTTATAAGTGTATGCATAGTGAATTTGAGATGAGTATGATGGGAGAACTTAGCTTCTTCCTTGACTCCAAATCAAACAACTCAAGGATGGTATTTTCATAAAGTCAAGAAAATACACAAGGGATTTGGCTCAAAAGGTTCAAATTCAATGAAGGTAAAAATTGAAAAAACTCCTAAGAGCACATCCATTAAGCTTGACAAGGATGAAAAGGTAAGTGTGTGGATATAAAATTTATAGAGGTATGATTGGATCTTTACTTTATTTAACCGCTAGTAGACCCGATATTATGTTTAGTGTATTTCTTTGTGCTAGATTTCAATCTTGTTCTAAGGAATCACATTTACATGCGGTTAAAAGATTTTATAAAATTTTATTGGTACTATTGATTTAGGCTTATGGTATCCTAGAAATGTTGAATTTAATTTGGTAGGATATTCCGATGCGGATTTTGTGGGTAGTTTACTTGACCGTAAGAGTACTAGTGGGACTTGTCAATTTCTTTGGTAGTTCCTTAGTTTCTTGGTTTAGTAAAGAGTAAAATTTGGTTGCCTTATCCACTACCGAAGCGGAATATATTGCAGTTGCTAGATGTTGTGCTCAAATTCTTTGGATGAAACAAACTCTTTGTGATTTTGGATTAAAGTTTGATAACGTGTCTATATTTTGTGATAATACTGG
This sequence comes from Benincasa hispida, assembly GCF_009727055.1. Classification (NCBI taxonomy): domain Eukaryota; kingdom Viridiplantae; phylum Streptophyta; class Magnoliopsida; order Cucurbitales; family Cucurbitaceae; genus Benincasa; species Benincasa hispida. The sequence goes on from NC_052360.1 coordinate 2,155,271, forward strand.
TGCTATTAATTTGACTAAAAATCCTATACATCATTCTAGGACTAAGCATATTGATATTAGACATCACTTTTATAGAGAGCATGTGCAAAATGATAATATTACTTTTGAATTTGTAGGCTCTAATAATCAATTAGCGGATATTTTTACCAAGCTTTTGAATGAAGAAAACTTTTGCAAAAATAGGCTTGAGCTCGGTATTATTCGTTGTGATGCCTCTTGATTTTATAATTTTACTTGTTAAATCTTTTAGAAGATATTTTGATAGGGAGAGATATGGAAAGCATGTGTTAATATTCTTAGGGGGAGTTGTGCTAAATTTATGTTCATGTTTTTAAGGGAAACATTTATGTAGTTCTAAATTTTTCTTAATTATTCTTTTTGATGATTCCAAAGGGGGAGAAGTTGAAGAAAAATATGCTATAAATTTGTTATGTTTTTTATTGTATTAATTAGGGGGAGAATTTATTTTTTTTGAGTGAATTTCAAGAATGATCTTTATGGTGATATGTTGAATTTTATTATGTGCTACATATAATTTACATGTATTTCAAGCTATTTTTCTTGAATGGTTTGTCATCATAAAAAAGGGGAGATTGTTGGCTTTTTGGCCTTTAATCTCAAATTAATTAATTTTAATTAATTAATTAATCAATGTTTTGATGATAACAAACTCAATTTTTAATTACTGAAAATCTTAGTGTTTTAATACGTCCATCACGTAGAGCTCGAAACAACGATTCCAACACCTCTTGAATTACTCAAATCGGAGCTAAAACGAAGACGATATGACCAAAACAAATCTATAGAGAAAATACTGTGGTGGATGACGTGGCATAACCAGACCATTTGCATGTAGACATGTGGCAACATATTGGTTGAATGGTGGATCATTAAGAGATTAACATATGATAAGACTTTTGATTTTTGAATTGATTTAAAATAAAAAAATTTGAAATTTAAAATAAATTTAATATTATTTTATGTTTATGTCTAACGGCTAGTTTTTTATATATGACATGTTTTTTATTTTTGGATTGACTTTAAAAAGAATGAATTTAAAAAGAAAATAAGTTTAATATTATTTTATGTTTGTGTCTCTAGGGTTGCCATATCGATTCAACATTATATCCAATGGACATAGAAATATATCTATGGCAAGAAGAGTTCAACTGTTGGTCTTTTTTACTGTTTGTCTTTTTTAGTGGAATGCCCGGTAGTTAACAGATGGTGGATATAGTGACTAAAGAGTTTAGTCAGCTATTCACGTACTGTTGGAGCTTCGAGCCATAGGTCCATAAAGTTCCCTTGGTAGCTTGGATACAAGTTGAGAGTCAAGTTTTGGGTCAGTTTAAAATGTTCAAATTGACAAGGGGGAGTACGATTATATATGATATAATTGAACTAGTTAATTATATATGATATAATTAATTTTGTGTATGAGATACATTAATTTGGAGAAAATTAGATATAAATATGATTTATATCTAGTGGAGGAAAAGTACTACAATTAATATATGATATTAATTTATATGTTATGAATATGATGAGATCATATTCATTGAATGGTTAAAAGGAAAATGGGACGGTGTCTCTTCTGTTCTAATAATGGATGAATGTATTGAAAGATCACTTTGAGGTGCATAAATAGCTGACGGTGTGTTAAGCATGAGATGCACGAACATTGTGTTAAAGAGTGTGTCATCGCTTAGAAAATCAGTACCTCTATGATAGTGCCTGCACGATCGCTTACCTATATGATATTGCTAAACGATCGCTTACTGTTACACCTTCGCGCGCTATTTACTAAACGATCGTTTACCTTTTTCGAAGCGATCGTTTAGACGATCACTTACCCTTTTCTACACGATCGTTTAGACGATCACTTACTTTTTCCTACTTGATCGTATACTTCACCTAAACGATCAAGCATTTTGTCTATGCGATAGACGACCTCATCTACCACTTACTTAATCGTTGTGTACGGTCTCTCTTCCTCCTCCCCTCTACCAAATCCGAACAAAGCCCACACTTTGGATTCTCACTCCAAGAATACTGAGGGCTCTGAATGGTGGTGTCATCTCCATTTCCTTCTGTTCGAGTGGTGATTATTCGAGGTAGACGTTTGGGTTTTAGACTCGTTGTGAAGAAGAAATCTTCAACTGGTATGATCTTTGATCTCTTTAGCATTATGAATGTATATTAGTATGTTTGAATGTATATGTGATAATTTTGCCACAATGAATTTGAAAGATTCGCTTCCGCTCATAGGTACTCTTGAATAAGAGTTCCTTCAGTTGGTATCAGAGATGCTATCTGGCTCAGAAAGTTCTTGACAGAGCTAGAAGTTGTTTAAGATATGTCTAGGTCCATCACCCTCTATTGTGACAATAGTGGTGTTGTGGCAAACTCCAAGGAGCCTAGAGTCATAGGCACGACAAACACATAGAGAGGAAGTATCATCTGATCCGCGAGATAGTTCATCGAGGAGACGTGATCATCACGAAGATCTCCTCAGAGCAAAACAATGTTGATTTATTTACGAAGGCTCTCACGGCTACAATGTTTGAGGGTCACCTTCAAAGCATGGGTCTACGGGACCGCCCGCGGCTGGACTAGGGCAAATGGGAGATTTTGTTACACTGGGCTACAGTGTTTGAGGGTCACCTTCAGAGAAGAGCCTTTAGTAGCCATGATCAAAGAAATAAATGTGATCAGTGGCTCTGAGGGGTGGTGGATAGACACTGGCGCTACCTCGCTATGTCTGTCATGATCTTAGTCTCTTTAAATCTTATACCGAAACTAAGGATAAAACATACTGTTGGGAGATCACCACTCAACGAAAGTTGTTGGAATCGGCGAGGTGGAGCTAAAGTTTACTTTTGAGAAGATTCTCACTGTAAAACTCGAACCCTAATTACTTTAAGTAAGAATAAGTAATGAGATGTCTCCTAATGAGTTAAATGAAGTCGTATTTTAGGAGGGTTAGAGGATGGAAGCAAAAAGAAATAAGCTCTTGTGTAGCTAAGTGTAAACCCTAAATTCTAAGCCCCTAAACAAGTATGTTTAACCAAAGGAATGATATATTAAATATTTAATAAGTGAAAATTCTTGTTATTTATAGAAGTTGTGGAGAAAGAAAAAGAAAAACACATTAAATAAGGAAACTCACTTATTGGTTTGGCACGTGGCGGTTAATCCTTGAATTTCAGAGGCGGCAGGAAGATTAGAAGGAAGAGGAACCTTGAAAGCTTGGTTTCGGCAATCTACATGAGCAAATTTAGTGAAATTGGTGTCATTTGAAAGCTGAGAAATCTAGTTTTCAAGGATACTTTTCAGAGAAAGATTGCAGGAGAAGAACAGAAAATGATGAAATTACAGAAGAGATAGAATCTCGGGTTAATCAAGGCTCGAGGTGAAAATTGAAAGCTCTAGGCCACACTGTAAGAAATTTTTGGCTGAAATTTTAAGGTAAACTCAATTCTAAACATGTTTGTAGAAAGAAGTTTCTTCGAAAGAGGTCTGGATTTTGAGTTATGAATTTTTAAAGTTATAACAGAGAATATGTGCATAAGCAGACAAGTGGTTGGGAAGAACAAGCAAACAGCTCACCGTGGAGATTATAGCGAGATTTTATTATGAGGATCTCGCTAATGAAGGAAATCTCGCTAATTTTTGTGATGAGGATCACGCACTAGAAGGGAATCTCGCTAGAAATTGGGCTGAATCTCGCTGGAAAGGTGAGTATCGCTAGGATGAAAGGATCTCGCTCATGATGAGGATCTCGCTCATGAGAAGAATTCACTCATGATGAGTATCTCGCTGGTAAAGCTGTCTTTGATGATGAAAGTTCTATTTGAGGTATTTTGCTAAGAATTCTAAGTAGTTTAATCGAGAATTATGTCCTTTCAGGCCAAGAAGAGCTAGGAGAGGCGTATAACCCGTTAAGAGGCCAACGAGCTGTGAATGACTGTGATGAATTGATGTTTTAATGATTTAGAAACTATGATTTCCTTGAAGTTATTTCTCATGCTAAGTGTTAGAAACTGTGATTTCTTTGAAGATATTTCTCATGCTAAGTGTTTAAATGAAGTGCCAAGCAGAGCAGGCAGACAAACAACGGGAATCCTGACCCTACCTTTAGAAGTTCCGAGATTCGAGGGAATTCAAATGTTAGTGAATAGAAAGGTAAAGACCCGGTAAATCAGGAAACGACTTCAGGCGGGGAGTCGAGGATTCCGCAGACAGGAACAGATCCTCAGATAGAGGACATAATATTTAACAGGATCACTAAGAGGTTGGCAGAAAGTGTTAAATCCGTTCTGGCAGATTCGGAAAGGAAGTACAGTATTGAGAATGACCTAATAGGTATTGATAAAGGACAGAGAGCTACAAGTCAACATAGGGTAGGAAGGAAGAAGCCAAGGCTTGGGATTAGTATGGATGATAAATCAAGGTTTTGGCATCCTACCGAGCTGGTAGCTGGTACGGGTAAGAAAATCCTTATGTACGAATTGTGGTAAGCATCTTTGAAGGACATGTCATAAAGGGAAAAACGTATGTTTCCAGTACGGACAGGCAGGACATTTCAAGAAGGAATGCACAGCTAGGTCGAGGAATCCAGATAGAACATGACATGACTTTACAGATGATAGATAAGCCTAGTGGCTCAGGAGCCGAGGAAGGAATTCAAAAGAAGAAAATTGAGAAAGGAAGCAAGACGACCTTAGCGTTAGGGCAGGTTTTACGAAGTGTCCTACCGGGAGGTAGGGGAGTCAGCTAATGTTGTGAATGGTAAAGTAACTTTATGTACCAGTATATTTATGAACTAGTTGCCTATGGTGTTATCTGATATGTTGCACTGTTTGTAGGAAAGATTGTAGAGAGCATGTCCCTAAGTAGTTATTATTATGATGTGGAGAGGTTGTAATAGTATAAGAGTTTTACAGGCTCTAGAGTAGTTGTTGATAAGTATAGTTATGAAGTGATTCCATTAGAATTCCTGGAATTGATGTCACTCTAGAGCATGGATTTTCCGAATAAATGTTACAACCGTATGAATTGTTTTAAGGATGGATAATGTTCGAGAGATTTGGTAGGCAAGAGACAAAAATTGTAGGAAGTAAAGGAATAGTTTCAGAAAGCCTAATATCAACAGTGAAGGCTAGGAAGCTGCTAAGTAAAAGATGGGAAGCTTATTTAGCTCATGTGACAGTTTTATAGGACGAGAAGATGAAACCTGAGGATGTACCTTTTGTACAAGAGTTCTTGGATGTTTTCCCTAAAAAGTTATCAGATTTACAATCTGGAAAGGAAGTTGAGTTTACTATCGATTTAATTCCAGATATAATACCTATTTTTCAGGTACCATAAAGGGTGGTGCCAGAAGAACTTAAGGGGTGGAAAGTTCAGTTATAGGAATTAATAAACAAGGGTTATAACAGATCCAGTGTGTCACCTTGATGACATATTGGTGTATTCAAGCAGTAGGGAAGATCACGGGAACCATTTGAGGATAGTTTTGCAGACATTGTGAAAGAAACAGTTGTATGCCACGTTCAGCAAATGTGATTTCTGGTTAGACCAGGTTGTATTTCTTGGTCATATGGTTCCAGCAGCAGGAGTGAATGACTTTAGATGCTTTAAATGTTTTAATTAACTTGTTAAAGCTTATGAAAAGAAATGCATGCTTACTGAAAGCTATTTATGACAACTATTCTCAAATAGTTACCAAACAATGCACCTCACATTAATGTTGTATTTGTGCTATGTTTTACATTGACCATGAGGATGCGTTAATAAGGAATGTGTTTGGGTAACTAAGTTATTAAGAGATAAGAATATGCAAGCAAGTAAGTATAAATAACTCAATACTGAAATACATAGAAAAGGTACTGAGGCTTTGCCCTAGAATTTGAATAGCTCGATACTGAAAGACACGGAGAAGGTATCTGAGCAATAGTACCTAAGGCATGACGGTACTTGAACTAGAATTGTAAAAATAAGGGAAAAGTTGTGATTGATAGGTCGAGAACACTCCTTTCTAGCCATAAATTGATGTTGAGGGATTGATTAAAGATTCTCTCTCAACTAAGAATGCAAGTTATGGTTGTAGGAAGAAAACTAAAGGAGTTCCTTCCCAGTTAAGTAGTAACGCAGTAAAGAATGATAAGGAGTGAGCAAAACGACCATTCTAGACTAATAAACTAAGACATAGTCTAGCAAAATAAGAAAAGTGCTATGTGATGTTTGTTTTGTTAACAAGTGAAGCCTAGAAGGCGAAGGCCGGCAGGATTACTCAATCCACTACCAGTACCTGAGTGGAAGGCAGTAGTCACACAAGTAAACATAGATTTGTCACTAGAAATAGAGTGTATAGCAGGTTTGCTCAGAGGATGGTGACAAACGTGAATTCTATTCTAGTGAATTTAGACGAAAGGATGTAATCTAGAGGAAGTCCTAGTCAGATTACTCCTGAGAAGAGGGAAAAGATGAGCAACAGTGAGCTCAAAATGTATCAGGGGTACATTGAGTATAAAAGTAAGGAACAAAATAGTCAGTAGAAGACAAAAAGGAAAAAGTCCAGATTTGCTGATGTTCCAGGTAATAGCTCGAAGTTTGAAATGTAACTGAGCTAGGGACTAGTATAGTTAAGAAAACCTTATGTGTATAGTATGGTAAGCCATAGTTTGGGAAATGTTATAGTACAAAGAATGTCTTCTCTCAAGTATGGATAAAAAGGACATCCTAAGAAGAGTGCTTTTAGTTAGGCCGAGAAGTCTAGTTGACACAAATATTGATTTCACAACTAGCAAGTAATTTAAAGGTATGATAACTGGAAAAGAATGTTCCAGTGGTATTGCTGGGAAATGGAAGAAGACTACCCTAGTAATAAATAAAAACTATGACTCAGTGGAAAATGGAAGAGTCACCAGAGGATGTGACAAATACAGTGAACTATGATAACCAAGTTGTTCATACATACTAGTATTATTTAATATGAGCAAAGTTGATATCAGAGTAGCGCAGCGAAAGCGTAGTAAAAAGAGGGAAGAAGAAAGAAAAGAAGAAGGTCGTAAAGTTTACGACCAAAGGATGTTGTCAAAGTCTAAGTTATAAGTAGGTTCGAGCAAATTTTGAGGACGAAATTTCTTTTAGGGGGGAAGAATTTGTAAAACCCGAACCCTAATTACTTTAAGTAAGAGTAAGTAATGAAATGTCTCCTAATGAGTTAAATGAAGCCATATTTTAGGAGGGTTAAAGGATGAAAGCAAGAAGAAATAAGCTATTGTGTAGCTAAGTGTAAACCGAATTCTAAGTTCCTAAACAAGTATGTTTAGCCAAAGGAATGATATATTAAATATTTAATAAGTGAAAATTCTTGTTATTTATAGAAGTTGTGGACAAAGGAAAAGAAAAACACATTAAATAAGGAAACTCACTTATTGGTTTGGCACGTGGCGGTTAATCCTTGAATTCAGGAGGCGGCGGGAAGATTAAAAGGAAGAGAAACTTCGAAAGCTGGGAGAATCTAGTTTTCAAGGTTGTCTTGCCAGAGAAAGATTGCAGGAGAAGAACAGAAAGTGATGAAATTACAGAAGAGACAGAATCTTGGGTTAATCAGGACTTGAGGTGAAGATTAGAAGCTCTAGGCAAAACTATAAGAAATTGTTGCCTGAAATTTTAAGGTAAGAAACTAACTCAATTCTAAACATGTTTGTAGAAGGAAATTTCTTCAAAAGAGGTATGGATTTTGAGTTATGATTTTTTTAAAGTTGTAACAGAGAATCTGTGCATAAGCAGACAGCTGCTTGGGAAGAACAAACAAATAACTCACCATGGAGATTATAGTGAGATTTTGTGATGAGGATCTCGCTAATTTTTGTGATGAGGATCTCGCTCTAGAAGGGAATCTCGCTAGAAATTGGGCTGAATCTCGCTGGAAAGGTGAGTATCGCTAGGATGAAAGGATCTCGCTCATGATGAGGATCTCGCTCATGAGAAGAATTCACTCATGATGAGTATCTCGCTGGTAAAGCTGTCTTTGATGATGAAAGTTCTATTTGAGGTATTTTGCTAGGAATTCTAAGTAGTTTAATCGGGAATTATGTCCTTTTAGGCCAAGAAGAGCTAGAAAAGGCGTATAATCCGTTAAGAGGCCAACGAGCTGTGAGTGATTGTAATGAATTGATGTTTTAATGATTTAGAAACCATGATTTCCTTGAATTTATTTCTCATGCTAAGTGTTAGAAACTATGATTTCTTTGAAGATATTTCTCATGCTAAGTGTTTAAATGAAGTGCCAAGCAACGTATTTATGAAACTATTTCTCATTCTAAGTAAAGCATGTTTTCCATGGAATTGACATGATGTAAATATGTTATCTTGTCTAAATACTTTCAGCATATTTAAGTAACTCCATTTTTCTGATGAACTAGTATGATGATTTGAGCACTAAGCCTTAGTGTTCAACTAAATGTTTATGACTAGTTTTACTTAAAATGCGATACCGAAGGACATTTAAGAAGGTATCTGACCAACTTGATACCAAAGGACATTCGAGAAGGTACCGGACCAACTTGATACCGAAGGATATTTGAGAAGGTATCTTAGCAGCTCGATACTGAAGAACATTTGAGAAGGTATCTAAGCAGAAGCACCCAAGGTATGACGGTACTCAGTTATAACCACGTGCACGTAGGTAATACAACGTCGATGGATTGAGCAAAAGGGTTCTCCCCGACTAAGGTTGACGTTGAGGGTTAGATCTAGTAGTTCACTCTCAAGTAAGGATAAGGCAGTCATATCTTCTCTTAGGCTATAAGGATAGTTTGGAATTGTTAATGCTTATGAATGTTTATCAACGCATGATATTACTAATGTATGAGTTTTCCAAGTATGTTTTCCATATCTAACGCATGCTAATAGTTTTTACAAGCTAGCTCAACACGATTTAAGCCAACTTATTTTATAAAGTATGAAGCATGTGTTAGGGTTAAAACTAAGCTTGATGTGCTATGTTTATATACCTAAGATTGCTAAAGTACATGCGTTGATATTCCTAAACACAATGAAGAGGAGTACTGAAGGTAAGAAAGATATCTGAATAATTGTACCTAAGGTGTTGACGGTACATAGAAACCTCCACATACACGTGGGTAGTTTTGAAGGAAAGGTCGAAGTATGGGTCTCCTAGGCCATAAATCAACAAAGAGAGGCTGAAGCATGAGTCTCATGGCTGATAACAGACGTTGGGAGCTAGAGCGAGGTATGCTCGTTCTCAACTAAGGAATAATGATGTTTAATGGTGTTTAAGAGTAGTTATCAATGCTAATGTTTTCAGGAAGTTGCTTAAGATGCCCATCGATATATTTTTTAAAGAGATCGACATAGGGGTCACTCCTAGCCATAGCTCAGTATCAAGAGATCGAAGTAAGGGTCTCAATTAAGATTCAGGTTTCAGATACAATGGTTGTAAAGGTTTTATGTACACGGTTGCTTGGTATATTGTAGTTCTAGTATTATGTTTTCGAGCTTTCAGTTTTAGCACGAGATTTATGTTTTATTAAGTCACTCACTGGGCTTCTAGCTCACGTTTTCAAATGTTTTCTTTTAGGTAACGGTCAGTTCCCAACAGACTATTCTGCTATTGCTCTGCCACTCAAAGAAGCAGGTTGAGGGAAGCGTAATTGAAAACCTATGTTAGTTAGTAGACATGTGTCTGTCTATTGACTAATATTCTTGATGGGGCTCACTAGGTTGTATTATCTATGTATAAACAATGCTGCAAAACCCTGTAATGTAAATGTGTTGAGTTCTGAGTTATTATGTATGTATTCAGGGTTTGAGCAAGGTTTAACAGGTAAGGTAGGCAGTAAGTGCCAGCAAAAGGGTTGGTAACTACTGCAGTCACCATTCCATCCAGGTTAGAAGGGTAATCTGGTACGAGGTGTGACACTCACTTTGAAGGAAGTCCTACACACTCTGAAGATAGGAAACAATCTGGTCTTGGGTTATCTCCTCAACAAAGCCAGCTTCACACAGACAATAAGGCCAATTTATATACCCTCACTAAGAATAATGTATTCATAGAGAAGGTTTATGCAACTGATGACATGTTTAAATTAAATCTAGACTTAAATAAAACGAAATCTTCTATTTATATGTTGTGTTCATTCAATGTTTGGCATGCTAGACTTTGTCTTATTAATAAAAGATTAATTAGTAACATGATTAGGTTGGAAATGATTCCTAAGTTATCTATGAATGATTTTGATAAATGTGAATATTGTAGACAGGTTAAAATATCTAAGACTTCGCATAAATCTATACTTAGGGAATCTGAGCCTCTAGATTTAGTTCATTATGACTTATGTGAATTCTATGACATCTTGACTAGGAATAGTAAAAGATACTTTGTCACTTTTATTGATGACTATTCTGATTTCACGTTCATATATTTGTTGAAAAATAAAAGTGATGCTTTTGATACCTTTAAACTTTTTGTGACTGAAGTAGAAAACCAATTTAACTGAAAGGTTAAGAGACTTCGTAGTGATAGGGGAACTGAGTAAAACTCATATAGTTTTGACGAATTCTATAACTTGCATGAACTAATACATAAAAAGATTGCACCTTCTTCTCATAAAATGAACGAAAAAGCAGAAAAAAATAGAACTTTGTCTGAATTAATAGTTGCTATTTTGCTTATTTCAAGAGCTACGTCTTATTGATGGGATGAAATTATCCTTACTGTGTGTTATGCCCTAAATAGAATACCAGAATCTAAAAACACAACTTCACCCTACGAAGTTCTTAAGAATAAGAAATCGAACTTGTCGTACTTTAGAACTTAGGTGTGTCTAGCCTTTGTAAGAATACCTAACCTTAAAAGAAGAAAGTTTGCTAGTAGAGCCTATGAGTGTGTCTTTATAGGTCATGTCGTAAATAGTAAAGCCTATTGGTTTTATGACCTAGTAAACCAAGTGATCTTTGAGTGAAATGATGCTGAACTTTTTTAAGGATAGATTTCCTTTTAAATCTAGGAATAGTGGGGGTTCGAGTTCTAGTAGTTTACCACCTATTAGATGCCTAACTCCTAATGAAGAAGCTGACCCAGAGCCTAGAGAAGCAAAAGAACTAAAACAGTTAGGGACTTTGGGAATGATTTCCAGATCTATAATATAGAAGAAAATCCTAAAGACCTAAAAAAAGTCCGTAAATGCCAACTTATGGCAAGAAGCTATATATGATGAAATGGAATCTCTTGAGTCAAATAGGACTTGACACTTAGTAGACCAACCCCTGAATTGCAAGGCAATAGGATGGAAGTGAACCCTAAGGAAGAAGCTTAGACTTGATGGAACAATAGACAAGTATAAAGCCAAGTTAGTAGCAAAAGACTTTAGACATAGAGAAAACATAGACTTGAGGAGAAACTAATTATGGAGAAAACCACCGAATATATGGAATTGACGGGTTTTAATTGTTATATATATATATATATATATATGAGAAAAACTATGTCGTGAATCATGCACAATTTTTGTTTTTTGAAATAGGAATTTTATTAATAAGCCACTAGGGCAGTAGTGTTCAGTTATTAAAAATCAACCGCATCATCTATTTAGACTTGTTGAATAATGGTTAAAAATTATTTTTGGTCCTTAATTTTTTTGTAAAAATCCTAATTTGAAAAAAAAAAAATAAAAATACCAATATAAGGATCATAAAAAAAAAAAAAAAAAAAAAAATAAAAAATATTTAAAATAGTCATGTAATTTAAATATAATAATTAAAAAAAAACCTAATTTTGTATAACGATTACTATGGATTAAATTTTATAATTGAATTATGGCTCTTGAACTATTAAAATTGTTTCATTTCTAGTCCTTCATACCTTTAATATTAAAAGAGGCAACCTAGTCCCTAACGTAAAAATTATTTATCAAAATTAGATGTCAATTTTTAATATTTTATGATGTAGGCTTTATAATTTGCAAAAATATTAAATCTCTAATTAGTTTAACGGTTTATTTATGCATCATATTTATTTAAATCTTATCATTAATTTCTACAATAAAAACTAATTATTATATAAATTTTAATAAATTATAAAATTAAATTGTTACATGAAAAATTTATAGACTAAATTGTTACGGATAAAAATCGTTAAGACTCAAAAGATAATTAAATTTATAGTTCATATGGCCACAAAAAGAGAATAAAACATGATCATCTGAATTTGTGGAATATTATATACAACATTTTTTTGTTGTTCGTAAACATTAGAAAGAAAGATTTATCAAAGAAAAAAAAAAGTGAAAGAAAGAAAGTGAGAGAAAGGGAGAAAAGAGCTGCAATAAACGAATATTAAATAAAAGAAACCATGGATAAAGAAAAAAATAATTAAAATAGAAAAATAGAAAGGCAAAATGTAAATGTAAATAGAAAATATCTATCTAAGAATAATGTGAATTAGGGGAAATGTGACAGCCAACTTCTGGCGAGGAAAGGTCTTGGCGCGGCGGCGGCTGGGCGGCGGCAGCTTGACGGAGGGAGAAACTGTTAGAGTGAAAGGAGAGGGAGGGACAGAAGAAGGAGGAGGAGGAGAAGGCTTCGTGGAGTTCAAAATTAATTGAGCGGCAAAGATATCGAATAAACCGAACAATGTATTCATCTTCAAGTTTTTTTTTGCACAATCAAAGAAATTTCTTCTTTACTTTAGTTTTTTTTGTTGATTTGTGTTAAGAAAAATGGAGTGGGGGTTTATATATAGAGACTAGAGAGCCCCACACTTTCCCAATACCTTTCCTTTTACTACTCCGAATTGTACATATATATATTTTTTATTTCTTTTATTCTTTTGACTTCTCGTTATCTACTTATTATTAGAGGGATAATAGGAAATTTGAATTTTATTTCACTTTTATGTTTTATTTTCAAATTTAATTTTATCTAATGGCTCGTTTGATAATCATTTGGATCTCCTTTAGTAATTACTTCGATTTCATTTGGTAATCATTTTGTTTTTTAAAATCAAGCCTATATTACCATGATTTGCATCTTTCTTAATTACAATGGTTGAAATCTTAGCCGAATTTCAAAAACAAAAACAAAATTTTGAAAGTTACTCTTTTCTTTTTCTTTTTCTTTTTTTTATTTCTCAAAATTTGGCTTAATTTTTTAAACCATTGGTGAAAAGTAGATAATAAAGGAAGAAATTTGAAGGTGAAAGGGGTATTCATAGACTTGATTTTAAAAAATAAAAACAAAAAACAAAACGGTTACCAAAGGGGGCCTTCGTTTTTTTGTTTTTGTTTTTAAAAATTAAGCATGTTTTCTTCTCATTTTTTCTTACCATAATTTGCATTTTTATTAAGTAAAATAGTTGAATTCTTAGTCAAATTCTAAAAACAAAACAACTTTTTAAAAGTTACTTTTTTTTTAGTTTTCAACTTTTGACTTGGTTTTTTAAATTATTTGTAAAAGATATATAACTAAGGAAAACTTAATTTTCAAAACAAAAATAAAAAAATAAATCAGCTATCAAACGGGACCTTGATTTTTGGGTTTTGTTTTAAAAAATTAAGTATATATCGACACTACTTTCACCTCCAAATATATTTATATGTTATCTACTTTTTAGTAATCGTTTGAAAAATCAAGCCAAAATTTAAAAACTAAAAAAGTAGTTTGCAAAAACTTGTTTTGTTTTTGGAATTTGACTAAAAATTCAACTGCTATACTTAAAGAAGATGTAAATCACTCTAAATAATGGAAAGAAAATAGACTTAATTTTCAAAAATCAAAAACTAAAAACAAAATAGTTACCTAACAAAACCTTCGATAACAAATTTTAAAATTTAGGCATCCTTAGTAAAGATGTCTATAGAGAGTGGCGGGAATTGAGAATGTGACTTCTTCATCCGTGTTCTAGTCTCATTTTATTCTACATTCTCTTGAAAATTATTTTAGATTTAGAAAAAATCAATGAAATAAATTTTAAAGATTTGTTTAAAAATAAAATAATTAGTTATCTACTCATAATTCTCATTTAAATGATTAATTACTCATTAAAAATTCTCCATTTTTTATTTATACAAGGAGTAATGAGAAATTAAAAATGTTATGTTAGTTTTTTTTTTTTTCTTTAGTTTAGTTTTACTTTGGTTATCAAGTTTCAAATTAAATTTTAGACATCCTTAATAGAAATGTCCAAGAAGTTGAGTGGAGATGGCTCACCAATTTTCCAATCTCGTTTCTGTCCCATCATTTCCTATCGCAAAAAATTTGTAAGGGTAAAGTTCCCTAAGAATTATTCCCCAATAATTATTTCGAAAAACTCAATGAAATAGTTTTTTTTAAGAAACTTTTGTTTTAATTAAATAGAGCCTTGAATCTTCAAATAATTAGTTCCTTACAAAAAAGTTCTAATTAGCTAATATTATTATCAGTTCATTCTTCACTTAATTAAAACTAGATTAGGAGTGGGTTATCCCCACAAGCCTAATGAAAATGAACATCTCTAAATTTCTCAATACCCGTAATTTTTGGAATTAATCTCCTAGAATGAGAGGATAAATGAAATTTGGTCAATTTGGGGATGTTTGAGATAAGGTAAGATCAAAAGTCTCCTCTTAATTAAGTAAACCTCTCCGAATTAATAAGGAAAACCACCCTTTATAAACTTAAACCCTAATTTCCACTTCATATCAAACTATTAATCAAACTAATTCGAGAAGACGAAGAACACCAATTTTTATCAAATCTCAAAAGCATGAATTCGTTGTTCGGTTTATTCGATTCCTTTGTCGCTCAAATCTTGTTCACCCCAACACTACTTAACAATAGCAATGTCGGTATCCGCAGCTCACAGCCAAGCAACGATGACAAACAATCCAAGTCCCAGAAATCCACTCAACAATCCAACCTAGAGATGTCCACATGGCAGGGTGGGGCCGGGGATGTCATTCCCCATCCCCGTCCTCGCAACCCATTTCATTCCCCATCCCCGTGAAATCCCCACGGGGATCAGGTTCCCCGCAGAAAATTTTTCCCCATTAGCTCTTTTTTTTGTAAAAAAACAATTAATTTAAATCCTTAATGTGAACAAGTTTTAATTAAAGAATTAACTTTATTACTAAATTGTTTATTATGTTAGTTTTATATAACAATTTGAATTTAAAGATAAATTTCTCAAATTTTGGCCTCATAAAGCTATTAATTTCTTATAGTAGAAAGAAATAAATATAAATCAAATTATTCACATATATAATCAAATTTAAATATTCGATTGTCATTGTCTTCTATCCATCGAAGGTAGCTGTGTCCACAATTTTAAGACGTGGTCCATTTGCTGTTATTGTAATGGCCTTGTTAACTCAGAATGTTATTATGTCCTCCGATCTCAACTGTCTATTACGATTCAAAGGAGTGAACTTCAAAAGGTGGAAGCATTCTTCTTCACCGTAAAAAATGTTGTTGATGATTGAGGAGGAATACCTTAAGGCATTCTTCCTCACCGTCAAAAGGTGGAAGCATTCTTCCTCACCGTCAAGAATACCTTAAGGCAAAAGACCAAGGAGTTTCTCCTTGGAGAGTTTGATCACTTGCTTGAGGATTGAGAAGGAAGACCAGAAGGAGGACTAGAGGGAAGAGGTAAACATTGTATCGAGAAAGTCCGCCTTAATTGCTGTGAGACCTGACCAAAACCAAAAGAAAACCAAAATGAAAGGTTAGAACCGTGGATCCAGCAACCAAAAATAAGAAGAAATAGAAACCATCTTTTATAGAAATGGTACAGTTCCTCTACTTTAACTAAAACAAACCTGGGCATATGGTTAGGAACTATAGGAACAGACGTCGTCCTGTTGAGCAGGCGAACCTAACAGAAGAGCCTTTAGTAGCCATGATCAAAGAAGTAAATGTGATCAGTGGCTCTGAGAGGTGGTGGATAGTGAAGGGTGCGTAGCAGAAGCGGACCATCCCAATTCTAAAAAATTTACAGAACGCAATTTTACAGAGAAATAGAACATATCATGCATTTAATTAAACAAAACATATAACATGCTTGAGAAACTAAGAAGAGAAATAGGAAATAGAAGACTTACCATTGAAGAACGAAATCTTCACATTTTCTCTTCACTGTGAAAATCACAAACATCAAAAGTACACTACTACAAAAGCAACCTTGGTATTCTTTAGATGAAAATCTAGAAGAAGTAGGCTCTAACTATTTTGGTGAGGGAAGAGATTGAGAGAGGAGAAGAGATGAAAAGCCTTAGATCTCAAAACATCCTGATTTTTCTGTATGTTTCTTTTCTTCACCACACAGAGAAGAAGAAAGTGTGTAACTAACCACATATACGATCTGGAGAGAAAGAGGGGGGATCCCTCCCAAATAACATTAATTCAAAAATAAAAAATTAAATGAAATTAATTAATTAATTTAATAAATTATTTAATATATATTCATATGATAACTATCTTATCATATAATATATATTAAACTATATGTTATATCAAATATAACATACCTTTCTCTCACCAATGACTTTTAATATAAATCACATTTATATTAATTTTAACCATATGAATCCAATTTATATAATTAATATTTGAATCGTATTCAAATATTTATTTCCTCTCATAAAAACTTAATATTATAATGTATCAAATACATTATAGTAATTATATCACATATAATTAAATTAGATTAATTATATCACATATTATTAATTTTCTCAATTAATTTGAACAATTCAAATTAATCCAAGAACTAATTCTCATTAAAACCTGTTGAGCTACCAAGAGGACCTCATAGACCTATAGCTTGAAACTCCAACCGTACGTGAATAATGAATTAAATTCTTTAATTGTTGGGGTTTGTGTCCAAAAGTCTCATGTCTTGTAGTTTGTAAACAACTTTGTACGAACATTTGTGATATATAATATATATGATATTTACTTTACTTCTTCACTTTGCACATTTAGATGTTTTTTATTTTACCACAAACCAATAAACTTAATATCCCTAGTTGTCTTTATGTAACTTAAGCATGTATGTAGTGACATACAAGTGGATCATGTCTTAAGTGACAACTAAAATAGTCTGTAGTATATGGATATAGGAGAAAAACCTTATCCTGGTAACACTACGGACACGGCCTACTTTTTGGATTTGTTACAAATGTTGTGACTTGTCATTGATGGTTTGGTCCTGATCATTCGTGTAGTGGACATGCGAGCGGAGGCGTCCTACACAAAGAGTTTGTATAAGACCTGACCTCACAGTGTTAATGTCTTGTCATATAACTCCATTCATGACTGAGACTTCACAACCTAGTGTAACATGACCTCAATCCTGAGTGAGTTGGGAACTCCTGTCATTGACGGCGGTCCTTTGATTTACATGGGTGCAAGTGGCCAGAGCACCGACTCAAACCTACCATTTTGGGGATTCGTCTTATTTGAGAATTGGGAACTCAGCTTGACAAGATGGAGTTTACTCCTTCCCCAAAGTAGGTGTAAGTAGATAGATTGCTCTCTTAAGGGCTGATCCTGGGCTTGAACGATGTGGCGCCACCAGGGCGGGCACCTTCTCATGGCTCGAGAGAGGTGTTCATACATAGTAGGACTATGTCTTATATTATCATTTAAGGAATCAATGGTAACTTAAGGAGGAAGATTGTAATTACAAGAGGCAAAACGGGTAAATTGGCTTGTTGTAATTCCGAGAGCATCTGTGAAGGGTCATCGTACTGATGATTGGTTTATTATGTTGGCCTTTTGGCCCTTAATCTCCAAATTAATTTAATTTTAATTAATTAATTAATCAATGTTTTGAATGATAACAAACTCAATTTTTAATTACTGAAAATCTTAGTGTTTTAATATGTCCATTAGCGTAGAAGCTCGAAACAACGATTCCAACACCTCTTGGAATCACTCAAATCGGGAAGCTAAAACGAAGACGATTATGACCGAAAACAAGTCTTAAGAGAAAATACCGTAGTGGATGACGTTGGCATAACCAGGACCATTTGCATGTAGACATGTGGCAGCATATTGGTTTGAATGGTGATCATTAAAGAGATTTAATATGTGATGGACTTTTGATTTTTTGGATTGATTTAAATAAAATTAAAAAATTGAAATTTAAGAGAAAATTAAGGAAATAAATTTAAATTATTTTATTCGTTTGTTGCTAACGACTAGTTTTTTACACATGGTATAGTTTTTTATTTTTTTGGATGACATTATAAAAAGAATTGATTTAAAAAGAAATTGGGAATTATTTAAAGGAAAATAATTTTTCAATTATATTTTTTTATGTTTGTGTCTTTATGGGGATATTTTTTTTTTACACATTGTAATGTTTTTTTTTTTATCTTTGGATTGATTTTTAAAAGAAGGATTTAAAAAAGAAAAATAATTTAATATATATTTTTATGTTTGTAATCTAAACGGCTAGTTTTGGACACGATGTGGTTTATGTTATTTTTTTTACTTTTTGGATTAATTTTATAAAGGGAAATGAATTTCAAAAACAAAAGGAATTTAATATTTACTCATTTTTTGTTTGTATCTTAAGGGACTTAGTTTAGTTTAAAATTCTTCACCATATGATTTTCTCTTTTCAAATCCAATGTCCAAAATTAATTTGTGATTTTCTAAAATTTTTCCATCTCTAATTAAAACCATCTTCCTCCTCCAAAGTTTTTAAACCAAAAATTTATACATTTTAATCCCTCCAAAAAACTTTCAAAAGTTCTCATTGTTGCTCTCTCTAAGTTTCCTAATTTTTTTTTTCTTTTCATCTTATATCTTTTGAGGAGAGGTGTTATTGTATAGTGACGGGATAAACTTGTTAGAGTCTGCTAAATTGTTAAAGATCCACTTTAGTGAGAGTTGTATCTGTGTTTCATTCAAAAATTCTAATATTTGTAACGGTTTGAATCTTAAACTGGGAGAGATGATTGGGGTTTGCTCTTGAACACCGTAAAAAACGGATGCGGTGGTTTTGAACGGTTCTCTAACTCCGTGAAAAGAGTCAGAAAGATTTATTCAATTCCCAAGATGGCACTTGGGGGAGTGGAGTAGGGTCGAGTATCTGACTGAACCACTATAAAAATAATTACCGTGTCTTCTTCTCTTAACTATTTCCTTTTTTATTTTTTGCATTATTTAATAGCCATGTATCGTTATGTGTTTCAGTTTTTTCTATTTATTTGCTTAAAATTTTGATTAGAATTAAATTTATCAATTTTGTCATCTTACTTTGTTGCATAATTTGAATTTTTTTATTATTTATAAAAAAAAGTGTATTTAATTAGGTTTAATTTGGGTTAAATTAGAAAAAAAAGTTTTAATTTAAACCCTATTCACCCCTCAGGGTTGCCATATCTCGATTCAACAATTGGTTATCAGAGGTTCTTCTTGATAATATTTATTTCTGTGATAAACTTAATTGTTTTTTTTAGACTTTATGGCAATTTTTAGGTTTATATCCTTTACCGATCAGTCAATCTATTACAAGCCTCATTCTTTACATGGTGTCTAATTATAGTTATTTTGGAAAAATTAGGAATGGAATTTTTTTTGCTTTTCCTATATTGATTATGATTTTATGGGATATTGTTGATTGAACGGTTTTTATTAAAATTCCAACAAAAGATTGTTTGATGGTTTTAAGCACATATAAAACTAAAGAAAGATAGTGGTCAATTAAATTGAAAGAAAGCGAAATGCACTCTTATTATAAATGTCAAAAGCTTATTATTACTTAATTTTGTGCTTTGAATGAAGTTGAGTTATAACTAGAGCTCGTCTTATTTGCAAAAACGCCTAAAAAGATGGTATGGAATAAATTCAGAAATTAGCTCATGAAGGAACTAGATCAGTAAAAGAACACAAAGCTTGACATGTGTAGTTTCATCAATATGGAAATGGTTTTAAAATTGATGAAGTGAAGCTATTTCCGATATGTTTATTAGATTTACTAAATATTGTCGATTTGCTTAGAAGGACTGGGAAAAAGTGCTCAATCCTTGAGAAGATTAAAGAAGCTATTGTGTCTTTGCCTAAGCAATTGGGATTCAATCTTCTCTTCTT